>NC_090397.1:62291250-62477361 GCF_036365525.1 Heterodontus francisci | reverse complement strand
TGAGGGGGAGAGAAGAGGGGGGGGAGAAAGAGGGGGAGAGGGGGAGAAAGAGGGAGGGGGAGAGAAGAGAGGAAGGAGGGGGGGAGAAAGAGGGAGAGGGAGGGTAAGGAAGGGGGGAGGGAGAGAGCTGGGGGGAGAGGGAGGAAGGGGAGAGAGTGGGGGAGGGGAGCAGCGGAACGGAAGAGGAGTGCCTTTTTCTGTGCATGCGCCATAAACACAACAGCAAAAAGACTTACTGGCCAGTCCCTGGACCCGGTGACACCAAGGTCTTCGCACGCTCGCTCCCCGTGGCTCTCCACGGCCTCTCGCTTCCGGCCCTCTCCATTCAGACCGTTCCCTCCAGCTGCGGATGCCCAATCCAGTTGCTTTCTCCCCTACCCAGTTGCTTTCTCTACTTCTCCACAGTACTTCAGGCATTGCAACTGTTTGGTCCCCTGCATTTTGCATGCTCCCTCTCCCCACCCCTCCCCGCTCTCCCCACCCTCCCTCGACCCCCCACCATAGTTGAATATCTGAAGTGCAGTTGCAAAGTCGGGGAAATAGCATGCAAAACAAAACCTCAACAATTCTGGGTTTAATTATTGAAAAGTTTTATTAAGTTCATTAAGTATCACGAGGAACTGCTGTGCATGGATACATGAGTGTTGTGTCCAGCATTCCCGTTAGACAGGCAGAGTCTCTGCTATGCACAGCTAAAGAGATTGTTCCTGGAGAGCCTTGTGGTGAATGAACGCTTGGCTCTCTATTCCACTACTGTATTGTCCATGTGAAGAAGGCAAAGTCACAAGAGTCTGAGCTCAGTCTATTCTTGGTGAATGTTCCCCAAGCGCATCCCAATGTGCATTCCAATTCATCCATAAATGCAATGTTCCTTTCCACATCGTGATGAGCTCCGCAGCATGATCTAGTTGCCTTCGTTGCTTGAATGCTGACCTTAAGTCTCAAGGATTGTTTTCTCGACGGCATGTTTTACATGAAAAGAAATAAAGCAAATTTGAGTCAGAGCTTGCCTCCCTCCATCCACTGAAATTACTGTTGTGCACACCTTTTTAAGTTCTGCAGTGAGGCACCAATTGATAACGTCGCCAATGAAGCACTTATTACCCACCTCAGATGCAGGAATCAGCACATCCTTGCGTCCTCTCCCACACTGCCTCCTTTGCTTGAATGCCGTCCTTAAGTGTCAAGGATTGTTTTCTCAAGGGCACGTTTACATGAAAGAAAATAAGGAAAGAACATCAGTGTCAGAGCTTCCCTCCTCCAATGAAATTACTGTTGAGCATGCTTTGTGTTCTGCGGTAAAGGCATGTACTGATAACACCGCCAATGAAATCACTTAGTACCCACCTCAGCTGTAGGAGGCAGGATGATGTTACTGCCCCTATCTCGTGATGGTTCAATGCTGCTCTCAGGGAAAACATGAATGATGTGAGGGTGCTGGAAAAGAAGCACATTTCTTTTGGGCTATGAACATAAAGCTGGCCATTTAGCCCAGCAGTTCCCTGCCAGTGGTTATGTTACTCGTGCGTCTTTCCATCCATTCCCATTTAATCCTGCCTACTACTATCACCAGTTGTGTTCACAGCAAGAGCATTCACATTTCTGCTACCACTGGACACGGCATGCTTGTTTCTTTTAGTGCTCAGTCTCTTCTTGCTGAATGTTCCCCAAGTGCTTGACCCCTTTGGACGCCCTCTCTGCTTGACAGGCAGCAACTGGCAATTGCGGAGTCTCACAAGGCTCTGCATGGTTGTTTCAACGTCGGATGGGGAAACAGGTGGCTGTGTGTCCATGAGCACTGCCCTGATGGGTGTAGGAGCAGGTGACTGTGTAACTGAGCAGCAAGGAGAGGGTACCGCAGGTAGGGGAAGTGGAGATTTGAACAGGTAGGCATATGTATGGTCCATCAGATCATTAGGCCAGGGGGTGAGACGCTCAGGATCCAGGGTTTGTGACACATGACTGATGTCCAGCGCGCGGCCACCTCCATCCAAAGGTGCTTCCGGGCAATTGTTGGGCATAGTAAATGGCTCCATCTCATCAGCCAGTCCTTGCTGCCAGCGGAGAGTCTGTTGCCGCAGCCAGTCCAGTCTCCTCATGAATGCTGCCGTTCCACTCTGCAGAACGGCCTGTTGTAGCTGGTACAATTGATCTGAAAGCAAGCGGTAATTTTTCATTGTGGCTGAGGGGCCTTGGCTGTTCCTCTGTAATCACAATGGCAGCAGCCATGCCTGTCGTCGTTGGTGTCTGAGATGCACGCCAGCGACAATTGGGGGCGAGCCTGTCCAAAGGCAGACCCAGATGCCTCTGCACAACAACAGCATGTTTGCAGGGCAACAAAGTCTGAATGGAGAAGATGCAGCTGCAGGTAGCCTGGCCATCATGTATCTGCAGTGTGTACTGTTTGGCGCCAGAAATCACAGTCACTGTGCCTTCATCCTGCTACATGCGGTGGCCCAGACAATGGAAATATTGTCAGAGCAACTTACAAAGGCAGAGCAACTTACCTTGGAACAATCTCCTGTGCCAAATAAAAATGAAGCAAGTCACCAAACGAATAAATAATTCAGATAAAATGCGAGAAAATGCCCGACGAAACCTCCCCTCCTTCCACTTTCAAAAAGTCACGCCGAAGCTTTGACGCATGCGCAGAGGCCAAACTGGCGCGTCGGCGAGGAAGACGAAATAACGCGATGACGTCATCTGCGCATGCGCACAACGGTCCTGGTAATCCGGACCGCAGCGCATGCGCAGGGGGCATGAGACCGTCTGCGCATGTGCGCACCGCGGCGCATCCTGATGACGTATCCGATGAAGTAGCGTTGTCATGAATTACTTTGTTTCTGGAAAGCTGCTGAAATACAATTATTTGCACCCTGAGCGTTTAATCCACTGATATTTTATCGCTTTTATTTCGCCCTCAAGTTGAAAGTCTTGCTTTTGGTGATAATCTGCGTTCACCATTCCAGCCAAACGGCCAGCTACTCGATTTAGGCTTCAGATTAGAGGAGAAAAGCGGGTAGGCCCCACGTTGCCCCAGCAACGGGGCGCGCACTGATTGGTGCATTCGAGCCGCGCCAGTTTCAAACGCGGGGGGCGGTTAGTGACCGGGAACCCGGCGCTGCAAATACCAGTTCACATACACTAGCATGATGAGCCAGGCCGAAGCAGCGGCCAAAGTGAACAGGAGACCGCCGCTGAAAAGGAAATGCTCAATGCCTTCCAGTACGCCGGAGTCGGCGGACAGCAACAGCAACAGCCGGTGAGTGAGTGAAAGAGTCCAAGGGAGGTGACGGCAAGTTCCAGGCACAGAGGCTGTACCAAAGGCCTGGATTATACTGCCCTTCACTGATTCCCCTCAAGCCGCTTCTTTTCAAATTAATCGCAACCGCACGATCCGGATTACAGCCAATGAAATATTTTCAAAGTGGAGTCGATGTTGCAGGAAATGAGGCAGCCGACTTGCGCATAGCAAACTCTCACCAACAGAAATAATCATTTGCTTTCGCTATTTGAGGGAGTAATAATAGGCCAAGAAATGTTTGACTTCATGGTTATTACTTATTGTATATAAAGTCAACAATGAATTATAACTCTGGAATCCTCAGTTGCCGGAAATAGGTAGAATTCTGTTGGACTGTACAGTACCTGTTTCCTTACAGTTACATGGTCCAAGACCAGTAGTAGAAAATGTGTACAATATTTTCTGGGTAACGGAACAAATGGTAGCAGATAAAACTGCAGAGATCTCACTCGTATTAGCCTAATAAATAGCCAGGATCATAACGTGTCCAGTTATAGAATATGGTAGCGTTGTGGTTCTTGTATTCTAGAGACCTGGACTAATTATCAGCAGACGTGAATTCAAATTTCACCACAGCAGCTGGGGAATTTAAATTCAATTCTATAAATCTAGAATAAAAAGTATCAGCAATGAGTGTAAAACTAGAAGATTATCACAAAAGCCGCCAGCCTGGTTCACTAATTTCCTTGGGGAAGGAACTCTTATGTCCTTACCTGATCTGGCCTATACGGGACTTCAGACTCATAGCAATGGGGATGATCTTAACTGACTTCTGAGCAAGCCACAATATCAAAATTGCTGCAAATGTGGAGTTGAGGTTAAAATCAGATCAGCTATTATTTGTTGAATGGCGGAGCAGGCTCGAGGGGCCGAGTGGCCTACTCCTGTTCCTAATTTGTATGTTCGTATAAGAAAGGGGCTCACCAACACCTTCTCAAGGGCAATTAGGAATAGGTAAATACTGGGCTTGTCAGCAAAACCTATTTCCTTTGAATTTTTTAAAAAATCAGTGACTATTTATCACTTTGATAATATAGGATCTGGAAGGTGTTCACAGGGCAGCCAACTACAAGGTGAAATTTCTGAAATGTTGTCCTCATAATTCAATTGACAGCAACTTTTGTCAGTTCCATCATCGTCTTTAACTGGTATTTCCAAGTTATTGCTTCATCAAGTTTACATACAGTGATATGGAGGCCAGAAGGGCCAAGTGGGGACTTAAATTTTGCCACAGTTTTACATTAAAAAAATCTATAAAGATTAGCCATTTGCTAAGACCCAGAAACAAACTTCAGTGAAATTATCAGGCAAGGCTAACTCAACAATAACAACTTGTGTTTATGTAGTGCCTTTTAATGTAATAAAATATCCCAAGGTGTTTCACAGAGGCACTATAAAACAAAATATGACACTGAGCCGCATATGATATTATCGGGTCAGATGACTAAAAGCTTGATCAAAGAGGTAGATTTTAAGTAGTGTCTTAAAGAAGAGGTGTATTAGACAGTCAGAGGTTTAGGGAGGGAATTACAGAGCTTAGGGCCCAAGACCCACTCACATATGTTAATAGTGATATTAACGCTGAACTGTTGCAATGTAATGACTGTTAAATAGTTGAGCTCTTGTAATTTCAAGAATTGTTACAAATTGTTCCTCATGTCAAAGATTGGCCATTGGCAATGCCACTTTGATTCACTGGCATGCTCATTCATATATATATAGATAGATAGATTCTGCAACTGCAATTTGGGAGCATTTCTGATGTGATTGCCTCTCTGTATGGGAAAAGTGAGATTACACAATGCACAGTATAGTCAATCATTACCCAATATATGTGTGTAGCTAAATCAGTTGCCAACATCATCCAGGTGACAAACAATTAAGGTTGATCATTAGGCTATCAATTGCTTACATTTGTCTCATGAGTACGACTGTCACAGATCAGCTATTTTTTTTTTTTGAAAGATGTAATTTTTTTGCCTGATATCTGCCAGACAGAGACTCTTCCTTTTTGAAGCTTAGTTGTATTTGACAGTTGAAAGAATTATCAATTGAAATTAATCATTCTTTTTCTCACTGATAACTTCAAATTGTGAAGATGTATAACTGCAACCAGCAGCTATGATTTAGTTGTACTTTTACTTGCAAGGCAGTTGAGTTTAGTGCTGTGGAACACTCAGTGCTTGTCCAGTCGTGTGTAAAACTACATTACAGGTGTTTAGTCTGATAGATTTCAGATATAACCAATCAGAGCTTTAGGATGTTATTTTCAAATGCGTACTGGAAATCAACTAAATCACTAAGCTCGTTAAATTATGCCTTTTTCTCATTCTTTTGGTTTAATTTCATTTGATGAACTTGATTCACAGTTTTAGCTTGAAATATACAGTTAGTCAGGGTTATTTGTCAATACTTTGGAGTGTGATCTTCTATTTCAAGTGCATATCTTTGGTAAAAATGTTAATTTTTTTTCCCCCTGTGGTCTGCCTGTTTTCTGAATATTGCCATGTTAGTTCCTGGGGACCATAGGCTTGTGCACAAGAGAAGTATCTGATGCAAGCTTGCATCATAACATTTGAGTTACATGTATTAACAGACAAGTCTGAGAGATCACCCAAGAATTCTGTGAACTGAGATAGTGAATGTTGGAGGTTCTATACTATACCTTGGTCTACATCATCAGATGCCAAAACAGGCACATTTCCTAGGAAAGTTCTCTGGATAGCAATTTGGAGTGGGGATGGCAACACTGACTTATTTTTAGGGAAATGCCCCCACTCCCCTGCAACCCATGCCAGAGTACTGAGGTCAATTACACTTTTACTACCTTGGCTGTGATTGGTTAACTCATTTCTAATCAAGAGTTGCATCTGGACATTTCTTGGCCTGTTTGGCTCAGTATGACACTGTGATGTATTTCTCCATTTTCCATATCATGGAAGTTTTCTTTCTAAACTTAGCTAGGCATTCTTAAAATATATTACTGAGCTAATTGATCTATAACAAAGTGGCAGTTAACATACTACAACTGTCCTCAATACTCTTTAGACTCTGGAGAGTATGATAGGGGCAGGATTTGTGATTAGTCAGGGTTTCTTTTGCTTGCGTGAAGTGTGACATGACTACCCTAAGGAAAGAAAAAGCCTTTCTTTTAGGAGACCTTTTGTATTGCCGAATGTAGTAAAAGTCCTTTACTTCCAAGCCAGGAAGTATTTGCTTCAAGATTGAATCTCTCTTGACTGATTGTATTTTCTGGAATTTGCCAGTATTTGATGCCTGCTACAGCCGAAGTGTTTTGAGTGCCTATTAAGAACAGACAATTTCATCAAATCCAAGTGGAGATTTCGAGTAGCCTTTGATTATTTCCACATTGGAATACCTCATCCATCAGGAACATAACCTGGAAAGACTTATTTATTTATTCTTAAACAGCTAATTTTAAAAACACCACTTTTAAAACCAGTTAACTACTGTTATTTTTGATCCTGTGTTTGTGTGAATGGGAAGTTAGATTAAAAGTAGTTATAAGGTCTTTAGACATAGGTTTATCTTAATAGTAGTTAAGGTTTTGTTTTCATAATTAGTTAATTTGTCCAGAGATACCTGGTTTGGTCTGTTATGTTCTGAGGGTTACTGTAGTGTTTAATTTGGCTGTTTTCAGGTTGGTGGGAAAACTTTAAGTAATGTGCTGTGACTTGTGGAGTGACGGGACTGAACTGATAGTGCGTTGCTCCTGCTGCAGTCGTAACAAGAGCCATAGTGGCAGTGGCGGCAGCAGCTTGGAAGTAGGTTAGCTGTTCTACACTTTTGGCTTGCCTCTGTCTTGAGCCCAAGGAATGAAATGGCCTTTATAAAACTTGGATGCCCACCCAGGTTCCTGGCCATGGTGAAGCAATTTCATGAAAATCAGTGCAGACAAGTCCAGCAAAATAGTGACCTCTCGAATGCCCTCCAAATCTCCAAAGGCGTGAAGCAGGGATGTGTGCTGGCCCTAACCTTCGCCATCTTTTTCAGCATGATGCTGCAACAGGCAACGGAAGACCTAAAGGAGGGAGTTTACGTACGCTTCCGGACTGATGGAGGCCTTTTGAACCTCGGGCATCTTCAGGCTCACACAAAGACACAAGAAAAACTCATCCGTGAACTACTTTTCGCTGATGACTGTGTGCCTTCCTGGCCCAAAGTCAGTCAGACCTGCAACGCATAACAACAGATTTTTCCGAGGCGGCACAATTCATCAGACTAAAAATCAGTTTCAAGGTAAGTGAAGTCCTGCATCAGCCTGCACCCCAAGAAGAATATAGACCACCAAAAATTGTCATCGAAGGAACTGAACTGAATGCAGTCAAGCAATTTACTTATTTAGGGAGCAGACTCTACAAACAAGTGTGGAGCAACCACAGCCTCGGAGCACAGCCCGCACTCTAAGTGTACAAAGCCGTAGTCCTCGCCACCCTTCTGTATGGTACCAAGTCATGGGTCCCATACTGTTGTCATATACGCCTTCCAGAGCACTTCCATCAGCGCTGCCTCTGCAGCATCCTCAAGATCTGCTGGCAGGACCGCGTTGCAAACATTGAAGTCCTGGAAACAGCCAACATCACCAGCATCAAGGCTATCCTCCTGCCAAGCCAACTGTGTGGGCAGATCACGTTGCCAGATGGACGACAGTTGCCTGCCCAAGATTGTGTTCTTTGGAGAACTGACCACTGGTAAAGAACAGAGGGGCTCCATGCAAACATTTCAAGGACTCCTTGAAGTCCCTCTCTGTGTGCCACATCGACCATCGCCAGTGGGAAGCGCAGGCCATAGATCGCGATGCCTGGAGATGCTATTTCAGGAGGTCTACAGACACCTTTGAGACTGAGCGAAGAACCAGCATGAAAGAGAAAAGGAAGAGAAGGATAGATCCAATTGCCCCTAACAGCGACTACACCTTCACTTGTACTTGCAGTGGGAGAATCTGCCGGTCACAGATAGGCCTGACTAGCCACCCGTGGGCCTGAAACCAATGAGTACAACCATCCCAAAATCTTCGTCCGTGAAGAAATGCCAAGAGAACTTGCGCCCAAGAATTGAAATGGCATTTGGAGTGCCATGATCAAGTAATCAATATGCATATTCTTGATAGAATTTCAACAAAATGATTAAATTCTTTGTCAGAAGACAAAAGTTATCACTTTTTTTTAATAGTTTGCAGAGAAAGTGAGAAACCAGCAGAATACTGATGGAAAATTGGGCTATCCCTGCATCCATTTGAGAAAGTGTGCCATTAGTTCTGAATATCTTTTGCTCCTGTATGGCTATTCTTGGTCTGTACTCAATAACTGCCCAGAGTGGCACAATTAAAGTAGTTCAGCACGTGGAGAACTGTAAACACAACTGATAACTTCATCCAACCTTGTGATACAATATATTGTACCATTCTACTGAGTGACCATTAAGATGCTGCTTATGTTTGTGATTTCAGCAAAATGTTCGTCAATTTCACTGTTGTATGTGATGTACATGTTTAGGACCAGTGATGAACTTGATAGATGGATTTCATTAAGCATGAAAGCAAATAAATGGAACACACCCTGCTTGGGTCATCTTGTTATAGTTGGAAGACATGATGCTCAAACATGTTGATTGAAAACCAAATGCTGAATTATGTCAGGTACCTGTTTCCCATAAGCCAAAAATTATGTTTGTAATTATTGGGTTCCTGAAAATGGATTCAACATATCTCCAGTTCAGACATTCTTTACATCAATGCATCTTAATCTCGGGCCGCAGTTAATATCCATTTATGAGTTCATGCATTGTAGCTCGAATCACAACTGGGTGGGCAGCAGCTGTACCACGGTGTTCAGGGTTATCATAAGTTTAACTCCAGTGTTCAGTGAGTTCAAGAATGTCCATTTTATCTCATAGGCACTTTAGAAACAGCAGCACAGTTTTCTTTTAATACTTGAGAAAGTAGAATTTTAAAATGCAAAAAGAGGCCATTCAGGCAGTCTGAAAGACCTATTCATTTAATCCTTTTGCTCCAGATTTCATGTATAACAATCTTCCCTTTTTTTCATTTCTTTGTTGTTGAATTGATCTTAAATTTATGCCCTGAGGTTCCTAACTTACTAGCCAGGAGAAATAATTTTTATTTTATTAAAACCTCTCAATTTTGAACACTTATTTGATAGTCTTTTTTTAACCTTTTGTTCCAATGCAAAATGTCAGAGTTTCTCTAGTCGCCTGGTTATGGCCTCTCATCATGAAATCAATAGCTTCTTTCCTCAATGCTCAAATTATTTCTTAACCAACTAAAACAGATGTCTGAACATGTTGTTTAAGTATAGATGCAGTGCTCTGTCCTGGTAGGAATTGTTTGGTTCAGTTAGGCAATGTAAAGGGATAGATAGAGGCTGTGGTTTAGCTGGCTGTGAATCACACTTCTTCTTTCCAGTCTTTCATCATTATCGCAAGTTAGAATAAAACTGGACGACCACCCACCATCGACTTAGGCACTGGAGAACGGTAAAAGCACATCCTGCCCAGTCAACCCTGCAAAGACCTTCTCATTAGCATCTGGGGATGTGCCAAAATTGGGAGAGCTGTCCCACAGACTAGTCAAGCAACAGCTGATAGTTATATTTCTGTGAGAATGCCAATGTCCCAGACTCCTCCATCACCATCTCTGGGTATGTCATGTGGTGGCAGTAAAGTGGTATATAGCCAGGAAGGAGTGGCGCTGGGAATCCTCAACAATGACTCCTTAGCCCATGAAGTCTCATGGCATCCGGTCAAACATGGACAAAGAAACCTCCTGCTGATTACCACCTATTGCCCTCCCTCAGGTGATGAATCAGTGCTTCTCCATGTTGAACACCATTTGGAAAAAGCACTGAGGGCAGCAAAGGCACAGAATGTACTCTGGGTGGGGGACTTCAATGTCCATCAGCAAGAGTGGCTCAGTAGTACCAGTACTGACCATGTTGGCTGAGTCCTGAGGACATAGCTGCCAGATTAGGCCTATGGCAGATGGTGAGAGGGCCAACAAGAGGGGAAAGACCGACTTGACCTCACCATCAACCATCTACCTGTCGCAGACACATCTGTCCATGACAGTATTTGTAGGAGTGCCGCCGCACAGACTTTGTGTAGCTGAAGTTCCTCCTGTTTTCACACAGACAATTCCTCCATCGTGCTGTGTGGCATTACTACCATATTAAATGGAGTAGATTCAGAACTGATCTAGTAGCTCAAAACTAGGCATCCATGAGGTGCTGTAGGCTATCAGCAGCAGAATTGTATTCAACCGCAATCTGTAATCTCATGGCCTGGCATATCCCTCATTCCACCATTATCATAAAGCCCAGGGATCAACCCTGTTTCAGTGAGGAATGCTGGTGAATATGCCAGGAGCAAAACTTAGAGATGCCAACCTGGTGAAGCTGCAACGCAGGACTACGTGCATGCTAGCCAGTGGAAGCAGCATGCAATAGACAGAACAAAGCGATCCCACAATGAATGAATCAGATAAAAGCTTTGTAGTACTGCCACATCCAGTCATGAATGGTGAGCAATGAAATAGCAAACAGAAGGAGCAGGTTCCATTCCATAAGCATCCCTCATCTCAATGATGGAAGATATCAGCACATCTGTGCAAAGACGAGGCTGAGGCATTTGCAACCATCTTCAATCAGAAATGCTGAGTGGATGATCCACCTCTGTCCCCAGCATCACAGGTACCAGTCTTCAGCCAGTTCGATTCCTTCCACATGATATCAAGAAACGGCTGAAAGCATTGGATACGGCAAAGGCTACAGGCCCTGACAGCCTCCTGGCTGTAATACCGAAGACCTATTCTTCAGAGCTAGCTGCACCTCTAGCCAAGCTGTTCCAGTACAGCTAGAGCGCTGGCATCTACCCAACAATGCAGAAAATTGCCCAGGTATGTCGTGTCCACAAAAAGCAGGATAAATCCAATCTGAACAGTTACTCGCCCATCAGTCTGCTCTCTCATCAGCAAAATGACGGAATGTGTTGGTGACAGCGCTATCAAATGGCATTTACTGAGGAATAGCCTGTTCACTGATGCTAAGTTTGGGTTCTACCAGGATCACTCATTTCCAGATCTTATTGCAGCCTTGATCGAAACATGGACAACAGAGCTGAGTTCCAGAGGTGAGAGTGACTCCCCTTGACATCAAAGCAGCATTTGACTGTCATCAAGGAGCCCTAGCAAAATTGAAGACAACAGGAATTGGGGTGGGGTGGGGGGGGGGGCGGGTAGCTCTCCATTGGTTGGAGTCATACCTCACAGAAAGGAGGATGCTGGTAAATGTTGCAGGCCCATCTCAGCCCCAGGACATTGCTGCAAGAGTTTCTCAGTAGTGTCCAAGGCCAACCATCTTCAGCTGCTTCATCAATGACCTCTCCTTCATCATACCAAACCAATCCCAATCCGGGCTTGCCCGGCAGCTGGATTAGAATAGTTAGGTCTTTTGATGGCCGGCACGGAAACTATGGGCCGAAGGGCCTATTTCTGTGCTGTATAACTCTGACTCAGTAAGGTCAGAAGTGGGGATGTTTGCTGATCATGCAGAGTGTTCAGTATTGTTCATAACTCTTCAGATACTGAAGTAGTCCATGCACACGTGCAGTAAGACCTGGACAACATTCAGGTTTGGGCTCGTAAATGGCAAGTAACATTTGTGCCACTCAAGTACCCGGCAATGACCATCCCTAACAAAAGAATCTAACCATCTTCCCTTGATCAACGGCGTTACCATCGCTGAATCTCTCACCATCAACATATGGGGGGTTACCATTGACCAGAAAGTGAATTGTACCAGCCATATCAATACTGTGGTGGCAAGAGCAGATCAGAGGCTGGGAATTCTGTGGCAAGTAACTCACCACCTGACTCTCCAAAGCCTGTCCACCATCTGCAAGGCACAAGCCAGGAGTGCGATGGAATACATTCCACATTGCACTGGAGAGGGTGCAGAGGAGATTCACCAGGATGTTGTCTGTACTGGAGTATTTCAGCTGTGAAGAGAGACTGAAAAGGCTAAGGTTGTTTTCCTTAGAGCAGAGAGGGCTGAGGGGGGACATAATTGAGGTATACAAAATTATGAGGGGCATAGATAGGAAGAAACTTTTTCCATTAGCGAAGGGGGCATAGATTTAAGGTAAGGGGCAGGAGGATAAGAGGGGATTTGAGGAAAATATTTTCACCCAGAGGGTGGTTGGAATCTGGAATTCACTGCCTGAAGAGGTGATAGAGGCAGGAACCCTCGCAACTTTTAAGAATCATTTAGATGAGCACTTGAAACGCCATAGCATACAAGGCTATGGGCCAAGTGCTGGAAAATGGGATTAGAATAGTTAGTGCTTGATGGTCAGCACAGACACGATGGGCCGAAGGGCCTGTTTCTGTGCTGTATAACTCTATGACTCAATGGCACATGCCTGGGTGAGTGCAGCTCCAACAACATTCGGGAAGCTCGACACCATACAGGACAAAGCAGCCTGCTTGATTAGCACCCCACCAACCACCTTCCCTCCACCACCAGTACAGAGTGGAAGCAATGTGTACTATATACAAGATGCGCTGTAGCCAGTTGCCAAGGCTCCTTCAACAGCAGCTTCTAAACCAATGACCTATATTACCTAGAAGGCCAAGGGCAGCATGAGAACACTGCCACCTGCAAGTTCCTCTCCAAGTCACCCATCATTCCTGACTTGAAACTGTATTGCTGTTCCTTCACTGTTGCTGGGACAAAATGCTGGAACACCCTTCCTAACAGCACTGTGGATGTACCTATACAACATGGACTACGTTGGTTCAAGAAGGTGGCTTATCACCACCTCAAGGGCAATTGGGACTGGCAACAAATGTTGGCCTTGCCAGTGACACACTCATCCCATGAACAAGTTTTTTTTTTTAAGTGTAAATTTTAAATGTTCATCCAGTCACCAATATCCTCTCAACATCATTGGCTAATATGAACACATTGTGACCCTGACATAGTTGTGCATTTCCCCATTTTTTTTGAATAAAGTCCACTGGCAGCTGAGTGGATGGTGGATAATCCTACCTGACAGAATAACACTGTCTCCATCTCTCATGGTTCTGTCCCACAGGTAGGACTAAATGTAACCAGGAATGATGATGATGGACTCTCGGCTGTTGGCTGTTAGGAACTGAGGCATTGCAAGGTACATCTAGTTTCCCTCTACCACCCCTTCAGGCAGTGTGTTCCAGATTCCAGCCACCCTCTGGGTGAAAAAGTTTTTCCTCAAATCTGCTCTAAACCTCCTGCTCCTTACCTTAAATCTATGCCCCCTGGATATTGACACCTCCGCTAAAGGAAAAAATTTCTTCCTATCTATGCCCCTCATAATTTTGTATACCTCAATCAGGTTCCCCCCCCCGCCCCCCCCCCCACCCCTCCTTTGCTCTAAGGAAAACAACCCTAGCTTACCCAGTCTCTCTTCATAGCTGAAATGCTCCAGCCCAGGCAACATAGAAAATAGGAGCAGGAGTAGGCCATTCGGCCCTTCGAGCCTGCACCGCCATTCAATACGATCATGGCTAATCGTCCAAACTCAGTACCCTGTTCCAGCTTTCTCCCCGTATCCCTTGATTCCTTTAGCCCTAAGGACTATATCTAACTCTTTCTTGCATATACTTAATGATTTGGCCTCAACTGCTTTCTGTGGTAGAGAATTCCACATGTTCACCACTCTCTGGGTGAAGAAATCCCTCCTCATCTCAATCCTAAATGGTTTACCCCTTATCCTAGATTGTGACCTCTCGTCCTGGACTCCCCCGCAATCGGGAACATCCTTCCTGCATCTAGCCTGTCCGGTCCTGTTAGAATTTTGCAGGTTTCTATGAGATCTGCTCTCATTCTTCTAAACTCTAGCGAATGCAAGCCTAATTGACCCATTCTCTCTTCATACATCAGTCCTGCCATCCCAGGATTCAGTCTGGTGAACCTTTGCTGCACTCCCTCCAGTGCAATCACATCTTTCCTATAGTATGGTGACCAGAACTGTTCACAATACTCCAGCTGTGGCCTAACTAGCGTTTTATACAGCTCCAGCATAACCTCCCTGCTCTTATATTCTGTGCCTCGGCTAATAAAGGCAAGTATCCCATATGCCTTCCTAACCATCTTATCTAACTGTGCTGCTGCCTTCAATGATCTATGGACAAGTACACCAAGGTCCCTCTGACCCTCTGTACTTCTTAGGATCCTACCATCCATTGTATATTCCCTTGCCTTTGTCCTCCGCAAATGCACCTCCAGACACTTCTCAGGATTAAACTCAATTTGCCATTGCTCTGCCCAACTTACCAGCCCATCTATATCGTCCTGTAATCTAAGGCTTTCCTCCTCACTATTTACGACACCACCAATTTTCGTGTCAACTGCGAACTTCCTGATCATACCTCCTATATTCACAACTAAATCGTTAATGTATACTGCACTCAGCAAGGGTCCCAGACCGATCCCTGCGGTACACCATTGGTCACAGGCTTCCAATTGCAAAAACAACCCTCGGCCATCACCCTCGGCCTCCTGCCACGAAGCCCCTTTTGGATTTAATTTGCCAAATTGCCCTGGATCCCATGGGCTCTTACCTCACCCATATTTAACTTTGTTTTTTCCTTCACCACCCCTTTAAGGAGCAGACTCCCATTGGGTATGAATATTGACAGCCCTCTAGTATCTCACCCAAATGACCACTCTTCATATTTGAATTTGGGCAGAAGGATTGGCTTGCTTATACTTTATATTAAAAAAACAAGTATAGAGGTTAATATTCAAGACGGGCTGAGCAGAATCAAACACTGTTTCCATTCTGCAACAATACATGCTGAAAATCATGTGCTACAGTACATATTACATGCTCTAAACAAATGTTATCAATGGCTGATGTACCTATTGTGACAGGTCAGGATAGGCACTTAACGATGCAAGACAAAAATCTGAAAGCTGAGACCTATTCAGAAAATATTTATGGCAAAGGGAGCTGAGTGAAAAGAAAAGTATTCACTTTTTAAAAAATATAGTTTGGAGTAAGTTAACACATTTTATTGAAAGTATTTAGAATTCAGAGATCTTGCTGCTTTGGTGTAGTTTTATGTCTCAATGGTATAGAACTGGGAATCTGCTGCTGGTGAGGAATTCCTATGCTCTTGATGAACAATATCCACTGAGTAATGATGTCATCTTGGGGGTGGTGTGGGAGAAAAAATACATGAATATTGGCAAATTTCTCCAATATATATTTATGTAGTACCTTGTCTCTTACAAGGAATTAGTTTGCAGTGTAGTGACTGTTGTGTAGGGAGGTAAAACAACATTTGTTAAGTGAAATCCCACAAACCAAAAACCAGATTAATGACTAATTTATTTCTGATTGAGGGGGGGAATGTTAGCCAGCTCATCATAATAATGCCCTACTCTACATTATTCTGGTATCAGGTCAAAACACAATTTGGTTTCTACTTTTTTTTTTTTACATCCCCTTTTCCTCCATTCATGTACTTTCTACCCACTGAGACAACCTGCTTCTGGCACAGGCCTCTGCCAATGTCACAGAAAAAAATCTGGGAGATGGGCAACAATTGACTGCACTTCTCCTCCTTCAATGGGAAGGTACCATATGGATGCTTTATGCTTTTGTTTGAAACAATACCATAATGAAGCAACAGCAATCAGGAAATCTTTGGTTGCAGGTTTGAGCTTTGGTGCACCAGAGCTTTGTGCTAGCACAATTCTAAACAAAATATTGTCACAATCCCGGCTGTCATCCCATCTCTGTTTTTGGAAATGTTGAGTCAAAGTAAGGAGAACTCCAGTGGGTGAGTTATGACTTAATCAAGCTATTTATCAGCTGGACACTCTGGTATTTAGCAACAACACAACAAAGTTTGGCATCAAATTATCGATGCAAGCAACAAGTTTTATCATTCACAGCCCACTTTGTACAAGGATTTCCATTGGAGTGTCTGGTACGCCCAATCTTCTTGAAGATTTTGTTGATATTTCAGATTAATTGATAAAGTATACAAAAGGGAATCATTTTGCGATGGATATAGCTGTTTTCAACTGAACTATGTAAAGAGAATGAGAAATTGTGTGAGAATAAAACTGGAATGTCCACTAGGGTGCAGCAGAGTCACTGAAATATGTAGTGGCAGAGCGACGACAAATTGGTTTTGTTTGCTGTCAAAACTAGTAACATTGCATCCAGGTTACATAAATGAGTCATTGTTGCAGGGGCAAGTGTTAAATGACCTGCCTGTAGGCCATGTTGACATTTACAAGTAGAAGACGTTTACGTCAAAACGATGTAAATCTCTTACTTGGCAATCCCAAATCAAACTGATGAAGCGATGTCTGCAATTGTAATTACAATGGTAGACTGGAGTAAATATTGCCAAATTTATTATAACCAACTAAGTATTGTAACTGTACAAATGCGTCAGCACCTCCTGTTTCGTTGTATTTCACTGAGGTAGATTTATGTTCCTTTCTATGAGCAAGGTTGCCATTTTCATGAAGTATTGAATGAGAATAGTAAGTGTAACAAAACAGTTTTATTTGTTTTTTCAAAGTTGTCTCTGGGCACATTCAACATGCCAATTTTCAATTAAACTGCATCAGCCTTGATCTTGAGGACAGTTGTATACTGTATCTAGGATATTGTTGATCATGTGATATGCTCCATTATGAGTGAAACAAGTCTTCGAACCAACAAGTGGCATCTTCCTTTATGATGTAAGAGGCGTGTTTACATGAAAAGTAATTTGTCCTGTGATCGCATAAGGGTCTGAACAATGACAATTAAAATACAAAATGAAATATAGATCTTTCACAGTTCTTTTCAAACATCACCAAGATCTCTACTCCATAATATTCTATAATATTCCTGAACAGTTGACATCAAAGTGATTGGAGCATTTTAATGTCTTTAGCACTTGGGTAACTTTGCTGAAACTGATAAGTGATTCAGTATTTTGAGGTCTGAAATTGAGATTCATGTGGTATAAGTTTCTTTGTTTTGGTTAAAAAATCACCTACAAGTTGACTGGTGCATTTGGAAAGTTTCTCTTTTTTCTCTTGAAGAAGACATTGATTCTCTCTGGTACTCACCCAAGTGTTTATTAAGCGCGTGAGCTGTGAGTGCTGATTGGGCATAATGGCTGTTAAACCACTGGGAACTTGTCTTCAGCTGACGTTCAAATGCACTTTCACAGGTGGAATCACTGGATATTAACTGACAATTGGATCTCAAACTGTATTTATTTTTAAAACCTCTTTTTACCCTTCCCCAATTCACCCACCCCTACCGCCAACCCCACAACTCAGGACACTCTATGCAATTGTAGAGTCTCCTAACTCTACTCTCAGAGAACTCCGTGTAGAAATATGCTAAATATGGCTGCTTGTGTTGTGGATGCTGGCATAGCAACCACGTACCTACACCTTATATCTTTCAATTAGACTGCCTAGCAAATGAGCGCAACAGAGAGACAGAAAATAAAGGAATAAGGACTATTCAATACAGAGAAATGTGAAGTGGTTCATTTTGGTAGGAAGAACAAGGAGATAATAGAAAGGTGTAATTCTAAAGGGGGTGCAGCTAAAGGCCTGCTTGGGTCTGCAAATGAGCCCCGACACGAGCCCGACGGAACCCCATCCGACCCAGTGGCGCAGTGGTTAGCACTGCAGCCTCACAGCTCCAGCGACCCGGGTTCAATTCTGGGTACTGCCTGTGTGGAGTTTGCAAGTTCTCCCTGTGTCTGCGTGCTCCGGTTTCCTCCCACATGCCAAAGACTTGCAGGTTGCTAGCTTAATTGGCCATTATAAATTGCCCCTAGTATAGGTAGGTGATAGGGAAATATAGGGACAGGTGGGGGGATGTGGTAGGAGTGTAGGATTAGTATAGATGGGTGGTTGATGTTCGGCACAGACTCGGTGGGCCGAAGGGCCTGTTTCAGTGCTGTATCTCTAAACTAAACTAAACTAAACCCCAAGCCCGACCAGAGTCCTTCCATTTTTTTTCCACATTTGACCCGACCATCAGTTAACTTACCTTCCATTTTTCACTTAGTTATTTTAAGCTTGTGCAGGTAAGGAACAAACAAAACCACCTTTAAAGTCCAAAAAGTAAATTAACATTAAAGTCACTTACCTGAGGTGGTGATAAAGCGTGTCCGATCCGACCCGAGCCCAAATGCCGGACCTGGAAGTGCGACCCGAACCCGACACATGTCATCGGGTCCCGTTGGGTTCGGGTCGGGTAGCAGGCCTTTAGGTGCAGCAGCAGAGGGACCTAGGTGTATATGTGCCTAAGTCATTGAAAGTGACAGGACAGGTTGAGAACACGGTTAATAAAGCATACTGTATCCTGGGCTTTATTCTTAGGGGCATAGAGTACAAGAACAAGGAAGTTATGTTGAACTTATGTAAGCCACTAGTTCGGCCTCAGCTGGAGTATTGCGTCCAGTTCTGGGTGCAGCACTTAAAGAAAGATGTGAGGGCGTTGGAGAGAGTACAGAGAAGATTCACGAGAATGGTACTCTAAGTCATGAAAGGTCTAGACAGAGTAGATAGAGAGAAACTGTTCACACTCGTGAAAGGATCGAGAACGAGAGGGCACAGATTTAAAATAATTGAGAAGCAAAAACATGAAACGCTTTTTCACATAGCGTGTGGTTAAGGTCTGGAATACGATGTCTGAGAGTGTGGTGGAGGCAGGTTCAATTGAAGCGTTCAGAGGGGAATTAGACTGTTATATGAAAAGGAAGAATGTGCAGGAGAGAAGACGGGGGAATGGCACTAAGTGAATTGCACTTTCAGAGAGCCGGTGCAGACAGGATGGGCCAAATGGCCTCCTTCTGTGCTGTAAAATTCTGTGGACTCGTAAACTGAGACATGGGAGCTTGCTAGTACATGTACCACAGCTACTCAATGTGTGATAAAAGCAAAATACTGCGGATGCTGGAAATCTGAAACAAAAACAAGAAATGCTGGATTCACTCAGCAGGTCTGGCAGCATCTGTGGAAAGAGAAGCAGAGTTAACGTTTCGGGTCAGTGACCCTTCTTCGGTACTCAATGTGTGAACCTACTAAGCCTTCAGGGAGCCTGCTTTCAGAAATTATAAATTAATGAAGTTAGATGCATGAGTTTATACCAAATGCTGAAACAATGACCTGTTTAATATCCCTGCTGAATATGTAATTCAAGTTTTTTTAATTATAGGCTGATGTTGTATAACAAAATAAAAGGACAAATATGGGGAAATTACAGACAAGTGGTTACTCTTACATAAATTATTGAAGATTACATGAATTGAGAAATGTTGTTGATGAAAAATAGCCAGAGAACAAAAAGTATATTGCTGAAGATAGGATTGGCCTGTGGAGTTTATACCGTTTCATAGCAAAAAAAAAATTGATCAATTTTCTAGATCTGGAATAGGGATTTTACTTTGGTCCAGAAATTGCAGAGGACTGCATTATTTTGCTGTGATTTTCACCACCAGAGACTGCCAGTGAGCTATGAGAACACCAGTTGTCCTATTCAGCCAGAACAGGTATTGTGATTACTAAGTAATAAGCCATCAATTGGTTAGACTATTCTAATCCAGTATTGTGATGGGGTTGCTACTGACCGATCCCATTTTTAAAAGTTAGAATACCACAAGCAACAAACTGTTTTACACGTGGGCTGGAGGAAGAGCCTAAACCTTAATGCAAGTTAATAGTTTTAAAGAAAGAAACGTGCATTTGTATAGTGCCTTTCACAACCTCAGGACGTCCCAAAGCACTTTAAAGCCAATGAAGTACTTTTGAAGTGTAGTCACTATTGTAATGTAGGAGACGTGGCAGCCAATTTGCACACCGCAAACTCCTACAAACAGTACAATAAAAGCAAAATACTGCCGATGCTAGAAATCTGAAATAAAAACAAAGTGCTGGAAATAGTCAGCAGGTCAGGCAGCATCTGTGGAGAGAGAAGCAGTTCTGATGAAAGGTCACAGACCTGAAACCTTAACTCGGCTTCTCTCTCCACGGGTGCTGCCTGATCTGCTGAGTATTTCAAGCACTTTCTGTTTTTATCCCACAAACAGTAATGTGGTGATGATCAGATAATCTGTTTTTCTGATGTTGGTTGAGGGATAAATATTGGCCAGGACACTGGGGATAACTTCCCTGCTCTTTTCAAAATAGTACCATGGAATCTTTTTTACATCCACGTGAGAGCAGATGGGACCTTGATTTAATGTCTTATCCAAAAGATAGCACCTCTCATAGCGCAGCACCCTCAGTACTGCACTGGAGTGCCAGCTTTTGACCCTGGAATGGGACTTGAACCCACAGCCTTCTGACTCAGAGGTGAGAGTGCTACTAACTGAGCCATAGTTGTTTGTACTGTACTTTTTCCAAATTGCTCAATTCGGCAGTTTGACAGTCTCCCCTCCACCCCGCCCCCATCTTGCATTCAGGAGAAAACATAAGATTCACTATTCATCTTTACATTTTACTTCTCTTCTGCCTTGAAGATGGAGGTAGTCTGTGTACCATCAGTATGAACCTCTTCTACTGGCTAGAATGAAAATATAAATTTATTAAGTTCGAAGACATTTTTGTGACCAGATGGAAGATTTCTGTATTACCCTTTGTGGAACATAAAATGTAATTTTAATTCCTATCCAACAACTGCTTCCCTCTCCTTGGCAACCACCTGAGATGAACGAGACTGTTCATAATCTTGGTGTCATATTTGACCCCGAGATGAGTTTCTGACCATGTATGTGTGCCATCACCTAAGATTGCCTTTTCCACCTCTGGAACATTGCATGACTCCGCCTCTGCGTTACCTCATCTGCTGAAACCCTCTTCCATGCCTTTGTTACCCATTGACTTGACAGTTCCAATGCACTCCTGGCTGTTCTCCCAAGTTCAACCTTCCCATAAGCTTGAGATTATCCAACTCTGCGGCCTATGTCCTAACTTGCACCATGTCCTGTTCATTCATCGCCTCCGGTGTTTTTTTAAATTCTCATGCTTGTTTTCAAATCCCTTCATGGTCTCAACCCAACCCCATCTCTGTCATCTTCTTCAACCTGACAACCTGCCAAGATATCTGTGCTCGTCCAATTCTGGCCTTTTAGCATCCCCCATTTTAATTACTCCACTATTGGTGGCTGTGCTTACAGCTGCCTAGGCACTAAGCTGTGGAATTCCCTCCCTAAACCTCTATGCCTCTCCAACTCATTTTTTTCCTTTAAGGCACTCTTTGAACCTAGCTCTTTGACCAAGCTTTTGGTCATCTGTCCTAATATCTCCTTAGGTGGCTCGCTGTCATATTTTGTTGGATATTGCTCCTGTGAAGTGCTTTGGAACATTTTACTATGTTAAATGCACTATATGTTTTTTAAAAAACTTGTGTTTGTGTTTTATCTGTCCATTCCCCCCAATCTCTTGCTGATACTCTCTTGATAGGAGGTTTCGGCAATCAACCACTGACCTTGGATAAGGGGTAAAAATTGCTTGTAATATTGGTCTTGTTTTAATTTGTATTCTTGAGACCTGCATGCATGGCTGGTTATTTTCATACTACTACATCTGGCTCTTAACCTAAAAAATAGGAGCAGAAGTACCCCAATCAGCCCTTCAAATCTGTTCTCCTATACAGGACAATCATGGCAGATCTTGCCTCAACTCCACCTTCCCGCACTGTCCCTTAATTCCCTTAGAAATCATTAGATTTTTGGATGCCACCTTGAACATATTTAATGACTGAGCATCCACATCTCTCTCGGGTCAAGAATTCCAAAGATTCACAACCATTTGAGTGAAGAAATTTCTCCTTATCTCAGTCCTAAATGGCCGATCTATTATTCTGAAACTGTGAAGCCCAGTTCTAGACTCCCCAGCCAAGGGAAACATTCTCCCAGCATCTACCCTTAAGAATTTTATGTTTCAATGAGGTCACCTCATTCTTCTAAATTCCAGCGAATATAGTCCCAGTCTACTTGATCTCTCCTCTTAGCACAGTTCACTCATTCCAGGAATCAATCAATTGAACCTTGTACTCCATCCAAGCCTTGTGCGCCCTTACTTGGTTAAGGAGAGCAAAACCGTACACAATGCTCCCAGGTGTAGTGTCGCCAAGGCCCTTTACGATTGCAGTACTATTTCTTCACTTTTATAACTCCAATCCCCCCGTAATAAAGGCTAATATACCATTTTCTTTCCTAATTGCTTGCTGTACCAGCATGTTAATTTTCTGTGGTTCATGTCCAAGGATACCCAGCTTCCTCTGAATACCAACATTTCCCAGTCTCTCACCACTTAGAATTCTGCTTTTCGATTTTTTTTTTCTCTCCTTTCCCTTCCAAATGGCTTTTTGTACTATGAATCTGCTGGCAAGGTAAGGGAGCTTGTTTGAGCTATGTGAATGTCAGGTGCCTTTGTCCGTTTACTGGAATACAAATGAAAACAAGGCCATCTTAAGAGTAGATTTTAAAAAGTATGCCAACTGTAGAAATATTTCCACTTTAATTTTTTGAAAGCAAATATGCATTCCTCTCCCCTCTCATTGGTAGGAGGGGTCCCAGAGTTGAACACACTTTGCAGGTAAGGAGATTGTACAATAAACTTTTCCCAAGCCTCTTTGAAAAAAAATTCTGTTAAATAACTGCTATGGGGTTTGGGAAGCTACCTGAATTGGGCCATTTCCTGGATGCACATACTGTACGTGTGGTACTTTTTCCCTCCCTTTTTCTGTCTGTCTCTCCCCCCCCCCCCCCCCACCCCCCCCCCCCCCCCCTTCAATTATGTCAAATATGTATTTGCTGCTATTAGTTGATTAGTTTGGTGCTGTGTTGAGTGCATGGAAGAACTGTACCTCTAAGTTAAGTGAAGTACCAAATTTGGAATATTGATGTTTAGTACATTATACTCAACTTTTTTCCTAAAATTTATCTTTTTACCATTAAGGTTTTTTATTAACAATTTAAAATGAGAGAAAACAGTTATGTTTGTTTGCTACTGCCTTTTAATACAGGAGTTTACGAAGCATTGACTTAAAGCCCGAAGCCCATGAACATGATACAACCTTGGAGGCTAGTGCTTGACCACAAGTACTTTGACTTGGCAGGGATGGGATGTTTTTTCTGTAAACATGACTCAATTACTTAGGATTTTCTCGATAAAGATGTAAAGTTGAAATTACAGTTAATGAGAACTAAGGAAGTTGTAATCGAATAAAGAAATTCCAACTGAACGAGTAATTGAAGTGTTTCATGTAAACCATTGATTTTAACACAGTAGCTACAATCGAAAGAAATACTTCCATTTTTTTTGGGAACCTTTCACAACCTCAGGATATCCCAAAACACTGTACCGCTAACAAATTACTTTTTGAAGTGTAGCCACTGTTGTAATGTAGGAAACGTGGCATCCAATTGGTGCACAGCAAGCTATCACAAGTAGCAATGTGTTAGTGACCAGATAATCTGTTGTTGCTGTTGCTTGTGGGATAAATATTGGCCAGGACATCAAGGAGAACCCCCTTCCCCCCCCCGCATCTCCCCCCCCAACACTTCCTCCTCTTCAAAATAAAACAACCACTGAGCCACAGGCGATGCCTTTCATTGGCGATTAATGACATTTCATCTTCACCTTTTCTCTCCCCCCACCCCCCGAAATAGATTAGTTTGCAGATTCTCGAGCCTTATAACAATATGATGATTATCTTGATGGAGATGTTTTAAATAGGATGCCCAATTTTGTATTCAAGTTGTATGAGAAGGAAGGATGCTCCAAGCAGAAGGATGACCGTGCTATTGAGACTTGGCAATTGGGCAACACTATTTCTCAATAGTTTATGCTGCCCTGTTGCTGAGCAATACCAAACGTTGCACATTGAATGCAAATCATTAAAATAAGGTGGATCAGAAAACCGGTTTAGATGCAACTGTTGGGTTGACGTTGATCTTGTTACATCATATACAACAGTTGCTAAGACAAAAAACATTAGGAGTTTTCAGTGCATCAAATGTGTGGTGGACCTATGGACAATGACACTCCTAACACGTTAATGAGAGTCTACTTGTTCAGTTGTGCTCATCACACTTCCATTAAGGTATTGGGAAATGCAACAATTATTCAATGTTTAAACCATTTGTACTTTGAAGAGAAGCTAAAGCAGCACTTTCTATCCTGATGAGGTTGAGTGAGGCAGTTTTTCATAATAAAAATCATAGACAAATGGCAGTTGAGTGGTAGCTAACTTATACTTGCCTTTCATTCAATAACAACTTAATTCTGAATGCTTCAAGTCTGCCACTGTAAACAATATAGCTTTCTGCTATTTCTCCAAAAGAAGATTTGGGGGGCAACATATCATTTAAGCACAAGAAAATCACATCACTTATTCTTGGTCTAAGCCGATACAGCCAATTTATTTTTGTGTGTTGTCTCAATGATTCGATGATGTGGCACAATATGCTGTGCTAAACCTAACAGCGCAAAAGCGGAATATTGAGGATGGTGGAAATCTGAAACAAAAATAGAAAATACTGGAAATAATAGGGCAGGCAGCATCTGTGGAGAGAAAAAGTTAAAGTTTCAGGTCCGTTTATACAGACTTGAAATGTTTAACTCCCCTTTTTCTCTCCACAGATGCTGCCTGCCCCACTGAGTAAACCTAATAGTGCCTGTTTTTAGCTGTATGTCATATCATTTTATTTTACTGCACTTAGTTAAGAGTTAATTTATCCTAGCACATTTGCAAGCAGATGAGCTTGATCATAATCAGCATAGTATTCATCTTCAGTTGTGATTAGCAGTGGATGATGCGTACTTTTATGTGGGAGATTACCCCTCCCTATTGGAACAGTAACCTGTTGTCTTTTAGTTATTTATACAGTGGGCTGTATGAGATCTTTTTGATTTGGTACAGCAATATCAGTTTGTAGTTTTGGTTTGATGCTTTGATTACAAAAGAGAACTTGTAAATGTCTCCAGTTCTGTGCCTGGAAACAGTGTATAACACAGCTATGTATATAGTGATGCATGGTAAACTGCTGACTTGTATAACCAATAACAATCAAATAACAAAGCTCAGCCCTTGGAGTGGCAGCAGGGTCCAAGGAATTTGTGTCCGTTTTGGTTCTGTTTTTCAGTGCTCTCAATCATGCTCAAATGACACTAAAATCCGAGTAACAGCAACTCTGCAGTTTTAATGGGGGGGCTGAAGAAGCAGAGGGACCTGGGGGTACATGTGCACAAATCATTGAAGGTGGCAGGGCAGGTTCAGAAGCGGTTAATAAAGCATACGGGATCCTAGGCTTTATAACTAGGGGCATAGAATAGAAAAGCAAGGAAATTATGTTAAACATGCAAAAAAAACACTAGATCGGCCTCAACTGAAGTATTGTGTCCAGTTCTGCACACCGCACTTTAGAAAGGATGTGAAGGCATTAGAGAGGGTGCAGAAAAGATTCACAAGAATGGTTCTGAGGGTGAGGAACTTCAGTTACATGGATAGATTAGAGAAGCTGGGGCTGTTCTCCTTCGAGAAACGATTAAGAGGAGATTTGATAGAGGTGTTCAAATCATGAGTGGTTTGGACAGAGTAGATAGGGAGAAACTGTTTGCGTTGACAGAAGGATCAAGAACTAGAGGACCCCAATTTCAGGTGATTGACAAAAGAAGCAACGGCGACGTGGGGAAAAACTTTTTTACACAGCAAGTTGTTAGGATCTGGAATGCACTGCCTGAGAGTGGCGAAGACAGAGATTTAAACGTGGCTTTCAAAAGGGAATTGGATAATTATCTGAAGAGAGTAAATTTGCAGAGCAATGGGGAAAAGGCAGGGTAGTGGGACGAAGTGAGGTGCTCTTGCAGAGTTGGCACAGACTCGACTGGCTGAAATGGCCCCCTGATGTGCTGCAACCATTCTATAATACTGTAAGCGCTGTCTTAATAAAAGCAAAATACTGCAGATGCTGGAAATCTGAAATAAAAACCAAGTGCTGGAAATACTCAGCAGGTCAGGCAACATCTGTGGAGAGAGAAGCTTTCAGGTCTGTGACCTTTCATCAGAACTTAACTGTCCTTACTCATTCTTCTTTGGCCTCCTTATCTCGAGAGACAATGGGTGAGCGCCTGGAGGTGGTCAGTGGTGTGTGGAGCAGCGCCTGGAGTGGCTATAAAGGCCAATTCTAGAGTGACAGGCTCTTCCACAGGTGCTGCAGAAAAATTTGTTTGTCAGGGCTGTTACACAGTTGGCTCTCTCCTTGCGCCTCTGTCTTTCTTCCTGCCAACTGCTAAGTCTCTTCGACGCGCCACACTTTAGCCCCGCCTTTATGGCTGTCCGCCAGCTCTGGCGAACGCTGGCAACTGGCTCCCACGACTTGTGATCAATGTCACAGGACTTCATGTCGCGTTTGCAGACGTCTTTAAAGCGGAGACATGGACAGCCGGTGGGTCTGATACCAGTGGCGAGCTCGCTGTACAATGTGTCTTTGGGGATCCTGCCATCTTCCATGCGGCTCACATGGCCAAGCTATCTCAAGCGCCGCTGGCTCAGTAGGGTGTATAAGCTGGGGATGTTGGCCGCCTCGAGGACTTCTGTGTTGGAGATACGATCCTGCCACCTGATGTCAAGTATCTAGATAGAATTAAATCTATGTGGATCCCTTTTTATTTGCTAGTTTTGCTGGTAGCACTATTTTACCCATATCATCTTTTCTTTCCCATTTCTTTTATTTTTTTCAATCTAACCAATCCTATCATTTATTTTCCTGGAAAGTAATACTACCAGGTTTGCTTGTCATGGTTCTTAAAGTTGAACAGCCTCCGAATGGTGATTGTCCAAGGCAAGGGTTTTTAAGCTTGGTCGATAGGCTGAAGGGCCTGTTTCTGTGCTGTATAACGCTATGACTCTAAGCTTTTACTCTTTTTGGGCTGCAGACGTTTGTGCAGTGGACCATATATAAAGTTTAAATTCACATACCATTATCTATTTACATATTTTTTTTTGATTGTTCAGGCCCTTCAGAGAGACTGGAACTAGATGGCAGTGTGACAGTCGGAGTAGTGCACAGTTTGAGTTGTGAATCTTTGGAGAAATACTAAATCAGAACAGCAATGTAACAGCTTTAAATCCCTGGGCCCTTAATCCAAACCAACAAGCAAGAAATGCAAGCAAAAAGTCTGAGTTGCTGATGCTTTGAGAATTGGATTGCTAGGTTATGAGGGAAAGGGTGGATATGGCCCTTGGTCCACAGTTTGGACACTTCTAGCCTGGGGTCACCAATGAAGAATAGTCTCTTCGGCAAAGTGTCGGAAGGAAGATGGTGTCTGTAGAACTGTAACCCCACTTACAGTGGCCCCAGTATAATATGGGCCTTCAGGAGAGTGACAGGTGGAATCTCCCATAATATAATTTCATTGAAAGGAAGCAATTTGAGAAAGCTGTTCTAAGCCACATTGATAAAGCCTAACCAGCTCAGTGTTACAATGCTATTTTAAGCAATAGTTATCCAAGAGGAGCATTATGGATTTTTGACTAATTTTTTTTCACATACAGAAACTTGTGAGGAAGATCTACTTGCTCCTTCTGGGCTCTGCAATAACAAAAGGCTATTGTCGCCAAATGAATTTTCATGTCCCTTCCCTCCCACTTCCACCTTCGTTATCTCTGAGCTTTGCCTTTTTCCTCATTCCAACTGCTCAGTTGCCAAAACAAATAAGAGGACCTGGCCAGTGTTCCCCTACTGAATGGAAAGTAGGGCGGGGGCATTGTGTTTGTGTTGCTGGTTGGTGATGTAATACTTCAGCCAGGACAGACAGAATAAGACATATTTTTTTAAGCATCAATCAATGTCAGATGATCAGTTTTCCCTGCCTTCAGAGACTGCTGTCTTCTGTCCCACACCTCATAATTTTAATTATTAACCAATCCTATCTGAACCTGGTGCATTTTTTTTCTTGTAGGACTCCTTAATTCTGTATGATTTTACTTTGACATAATGACTATGTTGAGAGATGTGAGTCTGCACCTGTAATGTACTTACACTGCTTTTGGAAAAAGAAATTCAATACAAGTGCAGCACAACTCTCTGGTAACACAAAATGTGCCAGTAAGTTGTCCATCCAAGATTTGATCTTGATCTTGCTGCTTATGTTACATTTAAGATGTCCAGCAAAGCCTAATTGTCTCATGGGTCTGTCACAGAAGGACAGACATCCAGAGCTGTAACCTATTTTAGAATAGGTAAACTAGACATAGTCACTGCCTCATTTGGGGAGACTGAGTGGGGACAATGGAGTTAGAGAAAAAGAAAACAAAACAATCAAAATCACTCACTAGCTATTGAATACTAGCCATAATGTACATAAGCTCACTAAGAATATTTTTATATTGGTTGTCTTTTGATTTAGAGTCTGGAGTAGAGGAGCAAATTATCAATCAGCAGCTGACCTGTAAGACCCAATTGTACAAGTTTAACTTTGGTTTATGGAAACTAGGTGTCTGATCTTGCACATTTGGGTTCCCAAGGATATATCCTTGTTCAACTCCTATTTCTCATGTATGTACTGCCCCTTTGGGCACATCATCTGAAAATATAACGCCTGGTTGCACATGTACATTGATGGTGCCCGGCTTTACCTCACACCACCCCTCTTGACCCCTCCACTCTCTGATTTGTCACGATGCTTGACCAACATCCAGTATTTCTTTGGAGCAGAAATCTCATTCCAACTAAATATTGGAAGACCAAAGCTGTTGTCTTCAGTCCTCATCACCGAGGCTCATGTGGAGCATAAATGCTGGTATAGACCGTAAGGCAGAATCGCCTGTTTCTTTGGAATCTCACATAGTATTTACAGCATCCTTCCCCCTGGTTACTATCTGAGGCTGAACCACACCATTTCCAACCTTGGTGGTCTATTTGAACCTGAGATGAACTTCCAACCACATCTCCACTCCATCGACAAGAGCTCCTACTTCCATGGCTGGAAATTTACGCCCTACACCCCCAAAATGAGCAGACGCGGGGGGCCATAAAATTGAGTGGGGGAGTGGGAGCCATTCCCGACCCCTTGCAAATTTACGCGGGGTGGCGGTGGCGAGGAATGGCCCGTTCACCCCAAGGCAATCAAGGCCCTTAAAAACATTGCTGGGGCTAATAATTGGCCGGCAGCTCCATTAGGCAGGACTTCCTGAAGGAGGCAGGAAGTCCTACACAAGACCTATTAAAGGTCTGGGGTGCGGAAAATCCCAGTTTGGCTCCCCAGGCCCAGCGGAGACGGGCTCACCACCAACTTTTCGGCCGGTGGACAGGGCCTCCCGCCCAACAAAAAAATTCTGGCCCATAACATTGCCTGTCTTTAACCCTGCCTCATCCATGCTTTTGTTCCCTCTGTATTTGTCTTTTCCAATGTTCTCGTAGCTGGTTTCCCATCTTCTACTTTGTGTAAACTTGAACTCATTCAAAATTCTGCTGCCCATATCCTAACTTGCACAAGGTCCTGTTCTCACCCATTACCTCAGTTCTTGCTGACCTGCAATAGCTTCTGGTCCAGCAAGGTCTTGATTTTTAAAAAGTCTCATCCTTGTTTTTCAGTCTCTGCATGGCCTTACTGCACCCTATCTCTAAGTTCCACCACCCACTCCCACACCACCCCTACCTGCCCTGCAAGTCCTATAACCTTCCAAGATTTCTGCGCGTTTCCAATACTGGCCTTTTGCGCATCCCTGATTTTAATTGCTCCACCATTGGCCGCTATGCCTCCAGCTGCCTGGGCTCTAAGCTCTGGAATTCCCTTCTGAAACCTCTCTGCCTCTTCCTCCTCCTTTTAAAGATGCGCCTTAAAGATCTTACCTCTTTAACCAAGTTCCTGCCCTAATATCTCCTTTGGTGGCTTTGTGTCAAATTTTGTTTTGACAGTGCTTCTATGAAGTGCTTTTGGAAGTTATACTACCTTAAATGTGCCATATAAATGCAAGTTCTTGTAGGTTCCTGGCATCTGAATTAAAAGATGACCTAAATACATCTGGCTGACTATGGGAAATGGTGTGTGAATTGCATAAGGAATGAAGAAAAGTAGACATAGTGTTCTAAAATTGTTCTAAGAAATTAGAGTAATAACTTCAGTTGTATTGTCATTAACTATGGAATATGATTTTAGTTCTGACACTGAGCATTTGTTTTTGAGCATGTTTAATATTTTCCCATCAAGGTCAGAAGTTGGAATTTTGGTGTCGTCATCAATTAGAATTTTGCATTTCTATTCTTTAAACCAGGAGTGTCCAAACTTTTCTTCTTTGTCAGCCACTTGGATTATCTGCAGGCCACTTACAAATCTCAGACTACCGATCCTAACTTGATGCTCAACTACAACTACTTGCACTTATATAATTCCAGAGCAGGGCCTAGGCAGTTGAAGGTATAGCCACCATTGGTGGAGTGATTAAAATCAGGATGCACAAGAGGCCAGAAATGAAGGAGCACAGAGATTTCAGATGGTTGAAGAGGTTATAGAGATAGAGTGGGGCAGGACCATTGATCGATTTGAAAACCAGGGTGAGTATTTTAAAATTGAGGTATTTCTGCACCAGGAGCTAATGTAGGTCAATAAGCACAGGGATGATGGATGAATGGGACTTAGTAGGAATTGAATATGGGCAGCAGAAGTTTGGATGAGCTCACATTTCTGGAAGGTTTAAGATGGGCAGCCATCCGAGAGAGCATTGGAATAGTCCATTCTAGAACCAACCAAGGCATGGATGAGGATTTCAGCAGCAAATGAGCTGAGATGGGGCAGAGACTGGCGATATTAGAGGTGCAAGTAGGTGGTCAGAAGCTAATTTCTGGGTCAAATACAACACCCAAGGTTAGGAATGGTCAGGTTCAGCCTCACAGTTGCCAGGGAGAGGGATGGAGTTGGTGGCTCGGGAATGGAGTTTGTGATGGGGACCAAAGACTTATAGTATCAGTCTTCCCAATATTTAGTTGAGGAAATTTTTGCTCATCCAGAACTGGATGTCAGACAAGCAGCGTAACAAACTGGAGACAGTGGAGGGGTCCAGAGAGATAGAGCTGGTTGTCCTTAGTGTATATGTGCAACCTGACTTGTTTTCAGATGATATGATCAAGGGGCAGCATGTCGATGTGAAATAGGAGGGGGCCAAGGATAGATCCCCGGGAACCCAGTGTCTGTCAGCAGACTCCCAGTTTCCATGAACAAGTGGCAAGCTTGTATGATTTTTTTCTCTTTAGGATATAGCAACAAAATAGAACAACAGAATACAGTGCATTTATATAGCACCTTTAGCATAGAAAAATATCATGAGATACCTTCAGCCACTTCAGCTATATGCTCTGGAATTCCCTTTGAAGACCCCTTCGTGTCTCCTCTCTTTTTAAAACCCATTTCTGACGAAGATTTGGTCACTCCTCATCTTATCTCCTTTGGTTCATCTTTTTTTCATATATGCCTCTATGAAGCTCCTTGGTCATTTTTTCCATGTTGACGGTGTTATATGCAAGTTGTTTTACTTGACACCTGTACCCTAATCCTTGATCACATCTCCTTGCCCAGCTGCTTTCCCTGATTTGGTGCATAGATTTGGTATCTTATTTGACCCAGACTTGATTTTAAAACCAATTAGCTCTAGTCTGTCAGTAAGACCATTTGTTGGCAACACCACAATATCACCTGCTTCCACCCTTACTTTGCCTGTACTGCAGCTGAAACTCTCAACCACGTCTTTACCTCATCCAGCTCAAGTCCTCCGATGTTGTCCATGCCTCCTGTACTCCATCCTACATAAACATTAACTTGTACAAAGTTCTACCACTTGCATCCTATCTGATATGAAGTCTCTCTGAGCTAGCTTACATTGGCTGTTTTCCTTCAATGCATTAAATTCAGGCTCATCCAGGAGTGTGTTGGAATACTTGCCATTCAACTGGGCGAGGCCTCAACATTTGAAGCTTGATATAAACCAGCGGACTGGCTGCAGTATGTGCAATCTGAAGGATGCATTGCAGCAGCTCACCAAGCTTGCTTTGACAGCACTTTCCTTCTCCATGACCTCGATTGGGGAAAGGACAAGAGCAGGAAGATAGTGGAAAGAGTATAACCTACAAATTCCCCTCCACGTCATACATCATTCTGACTTGGCTATTTTAATTTTATTTTTTTTATTTTTTAAAATTTATTTAGAGATACAGCACTGAAACAGGCCCTTCAGCCCACCGAGTCTGTGCCGACCAACAACCACCCATTTATACTAACCCTACACTAATCAAATATACACTATACAAAACCCTACAACGAGCTCAGTAGACTCAATGTGGACATTGCAGCACTTCAGGAGACTCGCCTCCCCGCGAGTGGCTCTCTAGCAGAGCAAGACTACACCTTCTTCTGGCAGGGCAGGGATCCTGAAGAACCAAGACAGCATGGAGTGGGCTTCGCCATCAGAAACTCCTTGCTCAGCATGATAGAGCCTCCCTCAAATGGCTCGGAACGCATACTGTCCATCCGACTGCTCACCACCTCTGGTCCAGTACACCTACTCAGCATCTATGCTCCAACACTCTGTTCCGCACCTGAAGCTAAAGACCAGTTCTATGAACAACTCCATAACATCATTAGCAGCATCCCCAACACCGAACACCTATTCCTGCTGGGGGACTTTAATGCCAGGGTTGGGGCCGACCATGACTCATGGCCCTCCTGCCTTGGGCGCTATGGCGTTGGAAGGATGAATGAGAACGGGCAGAGACTGCTTGAGTTGTGTACCTATCATAACCTCTGCATCACCAACTCGTTCTTTCACACTAAACCCTGTCACCAGGTTTCATGGAGGCACCCAAGATCACGTCGTTGGCACCAGCTAGACCTCATTGTCACAAGGCGAGCCGCCTTAAACAGTGTTCAAATCACACGCAGCTTCCACAGTGCGGACTGCGACACCGACCACTCCCTGGTGTGCAGCAAGGTTAGACTCAGACCAAAGAAGTTGCATCATTCCAAGCAGAAGGGCCACCCGCGCATCAACACGAGCAGAATTTCTCACCCACAGCTGTTACAAAAATTTCTAAATTCACTTGTAACAGCCCTTCAAAACACTCCCACAGGGGATGCTGAGACCAGTGGGCCCACATCAGAGACGCCATCTATGAGTCAGCTTTGACCACCTACGGCAAAAGTGCGAAGAGAAATGCAGACTGGTTTCAATCTCATAATGAAGAGCTGGAACCTGTCATAGCCGCTAAGCGCATTGCACTTTTGAACTACAAGAAAGCCCCCAGCGATTTAACATCCGCAGCACTTAAAGCAGCCAGAAGTACTGCACAAAGAACAGCTAGGCGTTGCGCAAACGACTACTGGCAACACCTATGCAGCCATATTCAGCTGGCCTCAGACACCGGAAACATCAGAGGAATGTATGATGGCATGAAAAGAGCTCTTGGGCCAACCATCAAGAAGATCACCCCCCTCAAATCTAAATCGGGGGACATAATCACTGACCAACGCAAACAGATGGACCGCTGGGTTGAGCACTACCTAGAACTGTACTCCAGGGAGAATGCTGTCACTGAGACTGCCCTCAATGCAGCCCAGCCTCTACCAGTCATGGATGAGCTGGACATACAGCCAACCAAATCGGAACTCAGTGATGCCATTGATTCCCTAGCCAGCGGAAAAGCCCCTGGGAAGGACAGCATTACCCCTGAAATAATCAAGAGTGCCAAGCCTGCTATACTCTCAGCACTACATGAACTGCTATGCCTGTGCTGGGACGAGGGAGCAGTACCCCAGGACATGCGCGATGCCAACATCATCACCCTCTATAAAAACAAAGGTGACCGCGGTGACTGCAACAACTACCGTGGAATCTCCCTGCTCAGCATAGTGGGGAAAGTCTTTGCTCGAGTCGCTCTGAACAGGCTCCAGAAGCTGGCCGAGCGCGTCTACCCTGAGGCACAGTGTGGCTTTCGTGCAGAGAGATCGACTATTGACATGCTGTTCTCCCTTCATCAGATACAGGAGAAATGCCGTGAACAACAGATGCCCCTCTACATTGCTTTCATTGATCTCACCAAAGCCTTTGACCTCGTCAGCAGACGTGGTCTCTTCAGACTACTAGAAAAGATCGGATGTCCACCAAAGCTACTAAGTATCATCACCTCATTCCATGACAATATGAAAGGCACAATTCAACATGGTGGCTCCTCATCAGAGCCCTTTCCTATCCTGAGTGGTGTGAAACAGGGCTGTGTTCTCGCACCCACACTTTTTGGGATTTTCTTCTCCCTGCTGCTTTCACATGCGTTCAAATCCTCTGAAGAAGGAATTTTCCTCCACACAAGATCAGGGGGCAGGTTGTTCAACCTTGCCCGTCTAAGAGCGAAGTCCAAAGTACGGAAAGTCCTCATCAGAGAACTCCTCTTTGCTGACGATGCTGCTTTAACATCTCTCACTGAAGAATGCCTGCAGAGTCTCATCGACAGGTTTGCGTCTGCCTGCAATGAATTTGGCCTAACCATCAGCCTCAAGAAAACGAACATCATGGGGCAGGATGTCAGAAATGCTCCATCCATCAATATTGGCGACCACGCTCTGGAAGTGGTTCAAGAGTTCACCTACCTAGGCTCAACTATCACCAGTAACCTGTCTCTAGATGCAGAAATCAACAAGCGCATGGGTAAGGCTTCCACTGCTATGTTCAGACTGGCCAAGAGAGTGTGGGAAAATGGCGCACTGACACGGAACACAAAAGTCCGAGTGTATCAGGCCTGTGTCCTCAGTACCTTGCTCTACGGCAGCGAGGCCTGGACAACATATGTCAGCCAAGAGCGATGTCTCAATTCATTCCATCTTCGCTGCCTTCGGAGAATACTTGGCATCAGGTGGCAGGACTATATCTCCAACACAGAAGTCCTCGAAGCGGCCAACATCCCCAGCTTATACACACTACTGAGTCAGCGGCGCTTGAGATGGCTTGGCCATGTGAGCCACATGGAAGATGGCAGGATCCCCAAAGACACATTGTACAGCGAGCTCGCCACTGGTATCAGACCCACCGGCCGTCCATGTCTCCGTTATAAAGACGTCTGCAAACGCGACATGAAATCGTGTGACATTGATCACAAGTCGTGGGAGTCAGTTGCCAGCATTCGCCAGAGCTGGCGGGCAGCCATAAAGACAGGGCTAAATTGTGGCGAGTCGAAGAGACTTAGTAGTTGGCAGGAAAAAAGACAGAGGCGCAAGGGGAGAGCCAACTGTGCAACAGCCCCAACAAACAAATTTCTCTGCAGCACCTGTGGAAGAGCCTGTCACTCCAGAATTGGCCTTTATAGCCACTCCAGGCGCTGCTTCACAAACCACTGACCACCTCCAGGCGCGTATCCATTGTCTCTCGAGATAAGGAGGCCCAAAAGAACACTAATCCCATATTCCCTATCATCTCCCTACACTAGGGGCAATTTACAACAGCCAATTTACCTATCACCTGCAAGTCTTTTGGATGTGGGAGGAAACCGGAGCACCCGGTGAAAACCCACGCAGACACAGGGAGAACTTGCAAACTCTGCACAGGCAGTACCCAGAATCAAACCTGGGTCCCTGGAGCTGTGAGGCTGCGGTGCTAACCACTGCGCCACTGTGCCGCCCTGTTGCTGAAAATCACTGCACAGCACCATAAAGACTGCAACAATTCAAAGGCTAATGCTCCTCCCCCCACAAAAAAATACCTCAGGCCAACTAGGAATTAGCAGTTAACATGGATATCATGGATGTCATTGTCATCACATCACATGAATAGAAAATAATTTCAAAATATTTGTTTACAAGTCCCTTCATGGCTTTGTCCCTCCCTTGCAATGTTAAAGGTGCTATTCAACTGTCAGTTTATTGTTGCTTTAACAAATAACTTTTCTGTCTTGGCTTCTTGAGACGTGACTAAATTGGCAACTAAATATCCCAGGATATCGATGCTTCAGGCGGGATAGAGAGGGAGGTAAAAGGGGTGGAGGAGTTGCATTACTGGTCAAAGAGGATATCACAGCTGTGCTGAAGGAGGGCACTATGGAGGACTCGAGCAGTGAGGCAATATGGACAGAACTCAGAAATAGGAAGGGTGCGGTAACAATGTTGGGGCTGTACTACAGGCCTCCCAACAGCGAGCGTGAGATAGAGGTACAAATATGTAAACAGATTATGGAAAGATGTAGGAGCAACAGGGTGGTGGTGATAGGAGATTTTAATTTTCCCAACATTGACTGGGATTCACTTAGTGTTAGAGGTCTAGATGGAGCAGAATTTGTAAGGAGCATCCAGGAGGGTTTTCTAGAGCAGTATGTAAATAGTCCAACTCGGGAAGGGGCCATACTGGACCTGGTGTTGGGGAATGAGCCCGGCCAGGTTGTTGAAGTTTCAGTAGGGGACTACTTTGGGAATAGTGATCACAATTCCGTAAGCTTTAAAATACTCATGGACAAAGACGAGAGTGGTCCAAAAGGGAGAGTGCTAAATTGGGGGAAGGCCAACTACACCAAAATTCGGCAGGAGCTGGGAAATGTAGATTGGGAGAAGCTGTTTGAAGGTAAATCCACATGTGATATGTGGGAGGCTTTTAAAGAGAGGTTGATTAGCATGCAGGAGAGACATGTTCCTGTGAAAATGAGGGATAGAAATGGCAAGATTAGGGAACCATGGATGACAGGTGAAATTGTGAGACTAGCTAAGAGGAAAAAGGAAGCATACATAAGGTCTAGGCGGCTGATGAAAGACGAAGCTTTGAAAGAATATCGGGAATGTAGGACCAATCTGAAACGAGGAATTAAGAGGGCTAAAAGGGGTCATGAAATATCTTTAGCAAACAGGGTTAAGGAAAATCCCAAAGCCTTTTATTCATATATAAGGAGAAAGAGGGTAACTAGAGAAAGGATTGGCCCACTAAAGGACAAAGGAGGAATGTTATGCTTGGACTCAGAGAAAATGGGTGAGATTCTAAACGAGTACTTTGCATCAGTATTCACCGAGGAGAGGGACATGACGGATGTTGAGGTTAGGAACAGATGTTTGATTACTCTAGGTCAAGTCGGCATAAGGAGGGAGGAAGTGTTGGGTATTCTAAAGGGCATTAAGGTGGACAAGTCCCCAGGTCCGGATGGGATCTATCCCAGGTTACTGAGGGAAGCGAGAGAGGAAATAGCTGGGGCCTTAACAGATATCTTTGCAGCATCCTTAAACACGGGTGAGGTCCCGGAGGACTGGAGAATTGCTAATGTTGTCCCCTTGTTTAAGAAGGGTAGCAGGGATAATCCAGGTAATTATAGACCGGTGAGCCTGACGTCAGTGGTAGGGAAGCTGCTGGAGAAGATACTGAGGGATAGGATCTATTCCCATTTGGAAGAAAATGGGCTCATCAGTGATAGGCAACATGGTTTTGTGCAGGGAAGGTCATGTCTTACCAACTTAATAGAATTCTTTGAGGAAGTGACAAAGTTGATTGATGAGGGAAGGGCTGTCGATGTCATATACATGGACTTCAGTAAGGCGTTTGATAAGGTTCCCCATGGCAGGCTGATGGAGAAAGTGAAGGCGCTTGGGGTCCAAGGTGTACTAGCTAGATGGATAAAGAACTGGCTGGGCAACAGGAGACAGAGAGTAGCAGTAGAAGGGAGTTTCTCAAAATGGAGACGTGTGACCAGTGGTGTTCCACAGGGATCCGTGCTGGGACCACTGTTGTTTGTGATATACATTAATGATTTGGAGGAAAGTATAGGTGGACTGATTAGCAAATTTGCAGACGACACTAAGATTGGTGGAGTAGCAGATAGTGAAGGGGACTGTCAGAGAATACAGCAGAATATAGATAGATTGGAGAGTTGGGCAGAGAAATGGCAGATGGAGTTCAATCAGGGCAAATGCGAGGTGATGCATTTTGGAAGATCCAATTCAAGAGTGAACTATACAGTAAATGGAAAAGTCCTGGGGAAAACTGATGTCCAGAGAGATTTGGGTGTTCAGGTCCACTGTTCCCTGAAGGTGGCAACGCAGGTAAATAGAGTGGTCAAGAAGGCATACAGCATGCTTTCCTTCATCGGACGGGGCATTGAGTACAAGAGTTGGCAGGTCATGTTACAGTTGTATAGGACTTTGGTTCGGCCACATTTGGAATACTGCGTGCAGTTCTGGTCGCCACATTATCAAAAGGATGTGGATGCTTTGGAGAGGGTGCAGAGGAGGTTCACCAGGATGTTGCCTGGTATGGAGGGCGCTAGCTATGAAGAGAGGTTGAGTAGATTAGGATTATTTTCATTAGAAAGACGGAGGTTGAGGGGGGACCTGATTGAGGTGTACAAAATCATGAGAGGTATAGACAGGGTGGATAGCAAGAGGCTTTTTCCCAGAGTGGGGGTTTCAATTACTAGAGGACACGAGTTCAAAGTGAAAGGGGAAAAGTTTAGGGGGGATATACGTGGAAAGTTCTTTACGCAGAGGGTGGTGGGCACCTGGAACGCATTGCCAGCGGAGGTGGTAGATGCAGGCACGATGGAGTCTTTTAAGATGTATCTAGACAGATACATGAATGGGCAGGAAGAAAAGAGATACAGAACCTTAGAAAATAGGCGACATGTTTAGAGAGAGGATCTGGATCGGCGCAGGCTTGGAGGGCCGAAGGGCCTGTTCCTGTGCTGTAATTATCTTTGTTCTTTGTTCTTTGTGACGCTGAGCACTGACCAGACATGAACTCTTGTGCTTTGGCCAACCTGTATTTGGGTTGTAATTTATTTGATACAGGATTTCTGGTGTTTGTACTCTTACAGACCTCGCTGCCAGCATTTTGTTTTGCACCGCTTTGTGCTGATTAAATTCCAAGAGCCATTGAGCACTTCATTGTATGTTGATTGTGTTTCTGTTTAAACAAAGAGGAAAATTCATTCTTGTTGATCTAATTGAGGATTGTTGACACGATTAAACGATTTGTTTTCCAACCAACTTTTTAATCACCTAGGTATTTGCAATTTTTTTTAAAGTGTGAAAATATTCGCTAGTTCTAGGAATGCAGTGCAACTTTCAAGTTCCAACTTTCATTATCAAACTGTTTTTTTTCCCCCCCCCTCTAACATGTAGCATTTTTTCTGTGAATGGTAGGCTTAATCAGTACTAGTTACTTGTGAAATTACTGGTGTAAAAAGTTTTGGTACTAAGTAGTGATTTTAAATATGGTTTGTAATCATATTTCCAATTTTTAAATGTTTTATTCATGTATGATCTGCTCATGAAAGAGGGATACTACTTAAGTGACCTATCTCTTGGCTTGATTTTAATCGAATTCAGGAAAAATTGGTGAGGTGTTCTAGAACGCTATTGTTTTTGTTCAAGTTAAAACTTGATGCAGAAATACCTGATCAATAAACCTTAAAAGGGAGATTCAATTAATTATTGAATGCAAAGTTGTATTATGTAAAAGAAAATTTCAATTGTCTGGTCCCCTTCACTAGCAAAAGACAGTCGAATACAGTAGTGGGATATTTAGGTCACAACAGTTTTTCTGTTTTGTTAAAATGTAGTATTATAAAAGACAATGTGAAATCTGAATGAAATATGTTTAGGTTTAATTTTTTAAAAGACATTTAATTCCAAATTAAACTGACGAGAACAAAAAATGATGTCAATCAGGTGGATATGTTGCTGCTTGAACATGTGAACGAATCATTACAAAGAGCAGTTGGTCATGATGCCAATTTTAAACCCAGAAATAATCTTGCTCAAGTTACAGCTGGTGTCAGCATGGCCTTGTATGTAAAGTTGCCCGTTATCTCGATAGATAGCGATGATGAGTTTAGGAAGTCCTCTGTTAACCAGGTCAGACTTACAGTGCTAGTGTCTTGGTTAATCACCAGATCTGCTTGTAGTACTGACGTCTTAAAAAAGAGACAGCGAAGATGCCAAAATCTTAGCATGAGTTTCATTAACTGGTACGTCTTGTTGCTAATGTTTAGAATAAATTGTATAACATGATGGTTTGAGTATTGGCGTGTTGAATTTTTTGTACTCGATTTGGCTCGAATTTTTCCACCTATAATTATGCTATTGAGAGAATATTGCAATCTTCTGAATGGGTCATTGCCAAGTCAGATGACAGACATTCCCATAAATTTGGACTTTCTGTTTTTCAGGCCTTCTCTCCGACGAGGAAGTTCCTTCACCTTTCTAACCCCTGGACCATGGGATTTTACTTTGGTAAGTGTGTCTTCTGTTTGTGATACACCATAGCTGTTTTCATAAAAGTTTTGATTTCTTTTTAAGTTATATTGTTATCATTGAAACTTGCATCAATTCTTATATTAAAAGGTGATGGTAGTATTTGGCCACTATAAGCGATAGTGCCAAAGTTATTTATTTTTTGTTAAAAGCACACATCATCTTTCAGTTTTTTCTATATAGAATGTGTTGGCTCGCTGAGCTAAAATTAAACTGCAGTTGCAACATTTTATCATTGAAAAAATATGGAAGAAAGAAAAAGATTTTTTTTTAAATACTTATTTCTTCCCATTTGCATCATTCCTGCTGTAATATTTTTCACTTCCAATTTTCCACCCTCCTTTCCCAAAAGCTGTAATTCCTTGCTAGTATTTTTAACATGAAAATTGGCAACTTTGGTGCTTTGCCCAAGTAGCAAGTTTTGAAGCTGAGCCCAGAAGATGGATGCTGTGTCCAGTACAGTTCACCAAATGTTTTTAAAACCACGTTTTTCAGCAAGGATCAGTGGATAGCAAGCGGAGGTGGAAACCTTAGAATAATTTCACCCACACACACACACACCCACCCCCCCCACCCTCTCCCTGCAGGCAAGGGCCACTGCCTCAGTTGTAATGGCCCATCTGTTCGAGCTGAGATTGGGATGTTTTCTTTTTAAAATTGGATGATAGGTTAGAATTGGATAAATCATTCTATTAATTAATAGGTGATTGTACATTGCAGATAGCCACTAACCCTTGAGATAGATCATTCTGTCCACAGACTGGGTTGAAAAATGATGAAAGCATCTCCATAATGGTTGGGGGGGAAAAAGTTATCTCAGCTCTGATTTTGACTTAGAGATACAGCACTGAAACAAGCCCTTCGGCCCACCGAGTTTGTGCCGACCATTAACCACCCATTTATACTAATCCCACACTAATCTCATATTCCTACCACATCCTCACCCGTCCCTGTATTCCCCTACCACCTACCTATACTAGGGACAATTTATAATGGCCAATTTACCTATCAACCTGCAAGTCTTTTGGCTGTGGGAGGCACCCGGAGGAAACCCACGCAGACACAGGGAGAACTTGCAAACTCCACACAGGCAGCAATTGAACCCGGGTCGCTGGAGCTGTGAGGCTGCGGTGCTAACCACTGCGCCACTGTGCCGCCCATGTTTTGACTTGTGTCAACAGAAGTAGTAATTGTGTACTTTGGGGCAAAAGGAGCTGGAAAATATTGGTGAGAGAACTGGGAAACGGGTTTTTCCCAGGGTGGAGGCTGAGTGCAGTGGGGAGGAAGATTTGAAAGGACATGAGGAAGTGATCAGAGATTGTCTTGTTCAGAATTGAAATTGAGGTTTTACTTGTACCTCTCCCAAAAAGTGACATTCTTGGTTTAAAAATATATTTTTTTCTCCCTTGAGCCAAGCATTACGAATGCTGATCTTTGCACCCCTACTATAACTGATGATTACTTGCCTTTGTTGTGAATAATATCTCTTTTTTGCAGTCTTGCTGTGATGGATGTCTGCTGGTAAACTTTGTGTGTTAGGCCATATGAGTCTGACTTGCCTCCACTGGTCACAATGCAGGCTGCTTTCCATTACCTGAAACTTACTGAAGTTCACTATTGACATTTTTTTGTATTATACAGCAGTCTACTACTATGAATGCAAAGTCACTTCACCCTCCCAAAACTTCAACCAGCAATTGGAATTAAGTAACTCTGTTAAATAGCATGTGTTTTTTTTTATTGAGCATAATTTTAATAATCCAGGATTTTGAATTAAGTGACTTTGAATTCCTGCCAAGGGCCAGAGATGGAGAAAGCTTCATGGCAAACATCAGTACTTTTGGGAGAAGTGCCTTGAGGTTAAACATTTCAAAATTGAGTAGGAATTTTTTTAATTGTAAGTTTCAGGATGCGAAAGCCCTGATTGTAAGTATAAAGAAGGACCAAATAAGTAAATTGATAAGAAAAGTGGGAGTAAAATCAGTTTGAATACTGATCAAGAAGCTTAATACAATAAACTCGTGATTTTTTTTTTAAATAAAGAATTTCCATGCCTTTAAAACTTATTGATGCTTTGTCATGATTGAATGAATGGTTTAAACTAGTTGGAAGTCATGGGGCAGTTTACAAACCTGTAAGGTGCTTAACAAAACACTGGGTTGTTTTTCAGTCTGCTTTGGCTACTGTCATTTCACTTCCGCTGGCTGTAGAGTTTAGTGCTGAAATCTGAGTATAAATAACCCTGATGTCTTCAGTTTCTGTAAGCCTACCAGTGTGTAGATTTAAAAATAAAAGCCCATGGTAGTTTCGGTGTGATCATTTATCTCTGGCGTTGGAACGCTGCTGTCATTCAGTTTCTGATGAGATGGTATCATTTGTCAACAACTGGGGCTTTCACAGCAGAAACATTCCCAGTTAACTAGACAGGTAATCTATGATAACTCTCTTGCCCACATTACACAGTGTATCCTGGTTTCATGTTGCATATCTGACATCAGGGGTGTCTTTGCTGGCTAATGGCAATTGGTGTATACTCACTCCTCTTGCCTTCCTTTCTCTTACTATTGCCCACTGTCCTGACCTCTCTGATTCAGAAATGTAAGTTTTTGAGTTTTGAACCTTTCATTTCATTCTTAGAATCATGCAAATTGCAACACTAAGGTCATTGGGTTAGCGCTGGTACTCTTCACTCTAACTATTCTAATTTTATTTCTGTCTTTTCCCTGTATCTTATATTTTTCTTCTCATACTTATCCTAGTTCCATGTTCTAACATCTTTGGGGGGTGGGGGGGGGTGGAATCTTCTATCGTCCCCATCATTCTTCGAGTGACTAATCTGCACTCCTGTTACTGATTCACTAAGCAGTGAGAACAATGGTTCACTTCAGCCTCTCTAAGCCCATTGTAATTTTGAAAGCTCCTATTAAATTATATTTTAACTTTCTCTCCCTTTTCAGATGGGGAAAATCATGTCATTGTTTGGACCAGTCTTTGTAACACTAATCCTCCTATCCCTCATATCATTATAGTGAATCTTCACTGCACCCTTTCCGTGGCTCTAATGGGATGTTCAGAACCCCCACAGTGATCCACCTGTGATCGAAACAATGTATTGTACAAATTCTGCATTATTTCCTTCCTTCTGTATTTAATGCCACAATGTATAAAACCCATAATACCATTTGACAATCCAAAAAGAATATTTACTTTCACTCTCCATCGTGTGGCTGCATTCCCTTCAATACAATATGCCTTGCGGGTTTTTTTTTTGCAATCAGTCACTTGTGTGGCACTGTATCAAATGCCTTCTGAAAATACATTTGTACACTTTCCATTCGAGTTGACTTCCATCTATGAAAGATGATGGGCATACAGCAAACAATCCATTTAGGTGGTGTGTCTTCTCTTGCTGCACTTTTGCTGATGGCTGTGAAGGCCAATCCTTGAGAGGCAGTTAGTGCTGCATGTGAAGCTGCCAAGTGATGCTGAGAGTTGTATTTGGCATTGGCACCCTTTGCCAAGCTGCTGTGGCCACTAGTTGTCGTGGTAGTGCATGCCAGTCCACAGAATATGTCACCATTTCCCTCTTTTGTCAGCTAGTGACTTCCAGGTGCAAAAATTGATGTTTAGGGCCTTCATGTCATGTTTGCAACCATCCTTGAATCAGAGCTTTGGGCACCCCACTGGTCATCTGGCTCTGCCTCCCTCACCATACAGAAGATCCTTGGGTATGCAACTGTCTTCCATCTTGCGGATGTGTCTGATGCACTGAAGCCGCCTCTGTTTGATTAGTGCCAGCACACTTGGAAGCTCTGCCTTTGAGAGGACTGCCACATTTGTGATTTTTGTCCTGCCAGGATATACCCACAATGCACCGCAGACAGCGAAGATGAAAATTATTGAGCAGCTTTTCCTGTTAGTTGTAAATTGCCCATGTTTCACAGCCATACAGCAAGGTGCTGAGAACACCGGCCTTATAAACCATGAGCTGCTCCTAAGAGTCAGCTTGGTGTTACTCCATGCATGTTTCACGAGTTAGCCAAAGGTGGTTGTTGCTTTTCCCATGCATGTATCGAGCTCTGCATCAAGGGACAGATTGTCTGTCATCATGGACCCAAGGTAGCAGAATTTGCTAACCACTTCCAGAGGGGTTTTATTTAGTGTGTCCAGGGGATGAGATGCAACACCTTGTCCCATGACCATGGTTTTCTTGACAATTATCGTCAAGGATAACAAGTTACAGGCATGGGAGAGACACTTTCCATTAAGTTCCCTTTTTTCTGTGCACTGATATTCTCAAAATGCAGATAAAACAGCCAAGCATGACCTATCTTTATGAATCTCTGCTGACTATCTTTGATTCTCTATACCTTTCTAAGCGTTCACTAATTTCAACAGCAACATGTATTTATATAGCTCCTTTACCATAATAAAACATCCTAAGGTGCTTCACAGGAGCATTATAAAGCAAAATTCTCAACGGTCCACTGATGGCAAAGCCTAAATCTGTGCACAGTACTCTAACTAACTGTTGTTATGAAGGCATCATTATATCTCAGCTGTTGTATTCTGTAGCACTAGCCATAAAATCAATGTTTCATTTGTTTTTCGTAGCTTATTCTCTTGAAGTGAGCTTCTGATTTCTTGTGAAGTTGAACCTGCATTGGCAAATCTCTCTACCTGTCGTCATTTGACCTTCCTCAATTCATTATTTACCACTTCATATTTACTGAAATTGAACTTCATCCAATACTTTTTTTGGTCATTCCACCATCTTCTCAATATCACCTCACAGCTTTCTTTGGACCTCAATTATTTTATGTCTTTTATTTTAGTATCATCTGCAAATTTGGATACCACTCCCTCCTATCCAAATCATTAAATGCACTGAACAGAGGCAGTTCCGATTCATAATTCTGAGACATCACTACCCACATCCAGCCACTAACAGCACTTAAATCCTACTATTTCCTCCCTTCTAACCAGTTTTCAATCCAATTTGCTACCCTTTTTTTCTCTTCCACCCAACCCCAAATCCATACCTGTTAATTTTTAATAGTTTGCTATGTAGTACCTTGTCAAAGGCTTTCTGAAAGTCCAGGTTCCTCCTCTTCACTTCATTTTCCCCCATCCATGATATTCAAGATATCATTGATAGAAAGAGCTTAGATTTATACAGCATCTTTCACAACCACAGCTTGTCCCAAAGTGCTTTACAGCCCATGAAGTACTTTAGAAGTATTGTCACTGTAGTAATGCAGGAAACACAGCAGCCAGTTTTTGCACAGAAAGATCCCACAAACAACACTGTGATGATGACCAGATAATTTGTGTTTTTTGATGTCAGTTGAGGGATAAATATTGGCCCGCATACCAGCAAGAACTCCCATGCTCTTCGAATATCCCATGCCCTGGGATCCTTTACATCCACCTGAGGGGACAGAAGAAGTCTCAATTTAAGGGCTGTTCTGAAAGACAGCACCTCCAACAGCACATCACTCCCTCAGTACTGCACTGGACTGTTGGTCTAGATTTTGTGCTTGTGACCCTGTGACTCTGAGGCAAAAGTGCTACCAACTGAGCCACAGCTGATGGAATCTACTGATGCTGCTTTCCTAGACACACTAAAGATCAGTCACACTTTAAGTACAAAACCAGTGCACACTTAATGCTGTAAAAGTTAATTTGTCCTTGTCACAAATAGATGAGAACCCACTGTAAGTTGTGTTTTGTGCATTTGAGTATTAATGTCAACCACCATTTTTATGCAGCATGTTAAATTTTAGCTGGGGTCCACTTGTTAAAATGGAGGAGAAAGATCATTGGACAGCAACTTGAAAGGGTCTAGTTTTAGGACCCAGTAAACCTCTGTCCAACCTGTCTCGGCTTAAAGCTGTAACAGTTTGAGGGTACAGCCTGTTTTCAATCCACAGCTGCCTTCGTTCAGATTAGCACAGCTGCCTGAAGCTGCACACTTCTCTCTAAGACACGGTCTGCAAAAAGTCAGAAAATTACATAGACTGCAAATGGCAAAGAAAATTAAAGACATAGTTAGCAAAAATAGCAAGAAAACCTGCCTTCTGCTTGCTTTCTCTCCATCTAAGACCTCAGTCAAATCAAGCTACCTCCATTTACCTTTGAGAATGCTAAGTGCTGGAAAATGGGATTAGAATAGATAGGTGCTTGATGGCCGGCACGGACACGATGGGCCAAAGGGCCTGATTCTGTGCTGTATAACTCTATGACTCTATTTGTGAGTGGAGATATTTCCAACAGCTTCTTCCCCAATTCGGCATTTCCGGTCGGTGATCTCCAATTTTGGACTTTTTTTGATCATCTAAGCGGACACTAATTTTAGCTGAAATTCATGATAGTTTATCGTTCTACTTAGTAAATGTCCTTGCCTTTTTATGCCTTTAACCTTGCCCTGTATGTTTGTAAGTGTGTGTGGCGAAGTTAAACCGCTTCCCGAGTTTGAGTGTGTTAATAAACCCTAATTCTTTGATTTAACTCTAACAACTGTGTTGTTGTGGTCATTTATTATCAAGATTTAAGGGAGGGGAAAATTTAATCATTAATCTGTTTACGGACAGGTGGTTGAAAAAACAGAGAAATTGGTTCAGAGAGAAAAAAAAGATTAGCTATCTGTTCTTAACAGTTCTCAAAGCAGTTCCGCAATGCACTGAGCGCAGTGGTGTTCTGTAATTCGTACCATTTACCTCGTCACGTGGATTATGAGCACTAGTGGAAATGTGAAAATAATGCTTTGTAGCACCAACAGTGCCATTCTGATAATTGGCCTTAATGCCCACTTGCATGGGAGCGGGAAGTAGTCCCAGTTTCATGCTACTGATCATTTTCAATTTATAGATGTATGTACATTCAGTGAGGACAGAATTGGGCTTGATTGGGATCCACTCCAAAATTGAATTATATTGACACACTTTGCCTAGATATTCCCAGTTAGATCAAACACTGGCGAAGAGTAAAGACTTCATCAATTCGGCCCTGCCTCAGCATGATTTAGTGCCTTGAGGAATTGGCTAAAGAGTAGAGGGGAAATGCCAGTTTGCTTTTCTGGTTGGTCAAGGTTTGTTGAGATCAGCATGCAAAAGCTACATTTCTGGTCTATACAGGCGGGCTGTTCACTCAACATGCCCGCTGCTAGAAAACAGCATTTTATGTGCAGCATTGAGTATTGTCAGTAGTGGCTGTTTGTTTGCAGAGGCATAGTATTATTGAAACCAGAGGGCACAGATTTAAATTAATTAGTAAAGAGATTTTTTTAATGCAGCGAGTTTTGGTCTGGAATGCATTGACTGAAAGGGTGATGGCAGCAGATTCAATCGTGGCTTTCAAGATATAATTTGACATATACATTTGAACAGGAGAAATTTGTGGGACTATGAGAAGGAGCAGGGGACTGGGCCTAATTGGATAACTTTCACAGAGCCAACACCGCCACGATGGGCCAACTGGCCGTCTTTTGTTCTGTATGAGTTAATGATAGTGTTGGGGAAAATCATTATTTTTGTGCTCCTAGAAGCGTTAACAGCGCAGTAGAACCATAGAAAAAGTACAGCATAGAAGGAGGCCATTCAGCCCTTCGTTGTGGAGGTTAGATCACTGAAAGTATTTAAAGAGGAGGTAGATAGATTTTTGAAATATTGGAGAGTTGAGGGCTGTGAGGAGCTGGCATGAAAGAGTTGAGGTCTGGGGCAGATCAGCCATGATCTTATTGAATGGCGGGACAGGCCCGAGGGGCCGAATGGCTTACTCCTGCTCCTATTTCTTATGTTCTTATTTTATTCTTATGTCGTATCTGTGCCAGCCGAACAAACTAGCTGCCCAATCTAATCCCACCTTCCAGCACCTGGTCCATAGCCTTGCTGGTTACAGCACTTCAGGTGTATGTCCAGGTACCTTTTAAAAGATTTGAGGGTTTCTGCCTCCACCACCATTCCTGGCAGTGAATTCCAGATACCCACCACCCTCTGGGTGAAAAAGTTTTTCCTCATGTCCCCTCTAATCCTTCTACCAATCACCTTTATATCTGTCCCCCCTGGTAATTGACCTCTCTGCTAGGGGAAACAGGTCCTTCCTGTCTATTCTATCTAGGCCCCTCATAATTTTGTACACCTCAATTAAGTCACCTCTCAGCCTCCTCTGTTCTAAGGAAAACAAGCCTAGCCTATTCAATCTTTCCTCATAGCTGCAGCTTTCAAGCCCTGGCAACATTCTTGTAAATCTCCTCTGCACTCTCTCCAGAGCAACTATGTCCTTCCTGCAATGTGGCGACCAGAACTGCACACCTACTCCAACTGTAGCCGAACCAGTGTTTTATACAGTTCCAGCATTACATCCCTGCTTTTGTATTCTATACCTCGGCCAATAAAGGAAAGCATTCCATATGCCTTCTTCATCACTTTATCTACCTGTCCTGCCACCTTTAAGGACCTGTGGACATGCATTCCAAGGTGTCTCACATCTTCTACCCCTCTCAATATCCTCCCGTTTATTATGTATTCCCTCGCTTTTATTTGTCCTCCCCAAGTGCATTACCTCACACTTCTCCAGATTTAATTCCATTTGCCACTTTTCCACCCACTCAACCAAACCATTGATTATCATTCTGGAGTCTACAGCCATCCTCTAAACTATCGGCTACACAACCAACTTTTGTGTCATCAGCAAATTTCCCAATCATGCCTCCCACATTTAAGTCCAAATCATTAATATATACCGCAAACAGCAAGGGACCCAATACTGAGCTCTGTACAACGCCACTGGAAACATTCACAAAAACATGCGTCGACTACTACCCTTTGCTTCCTGTCACTGAGCCAAGTTTGGATCCAACCTGCCACCTTCCCCTGTATCCCATGGGCTTTCATTTTACTGACCAGTCTGCCATGTGGGACCTTGCCAAATGCCTAACTAAAATCCATGTAGATCACATCCACTGCACTTCCCTCATCAACCCTCCTTGTTATTTCCTCAAAGAATTCAGTCAAGTTAGTAAGACTTGACCTTCCCTTAACAAATCCATGCTGACTATCCCTGATCAGTCTGTGTCTTTCTAAGTGGCAGTTTATCCTGTCTCTCAGAATTGATTCTAATAATTTACCCACCACTGAGGTCAGACTGACCGGCCTATAATTATTTGGCCTATCCTTCGCACCCTTTTTAAACAATGGTATAATGTTTGCAGACCTCCAAGCCTCTGGCACCTCGTCCATATCCAGTAAGGATTTGAAGATGATCCTCAGCGCATCTACTATTTCCTCCCTGGTTTCCTTTAACAACCTGGGATGCAATCCATCTGGCCCTGGTGATTTATCCACTTTCAAGAATGTCAGACCCTCTGGTACTTCCTCTGTCATTATGCTAATTGTATCTAATATTTCACATTCCTCCTCTTTTACTGCAATGTCTGCATCATCCCTCTCCTTTGTGAAGACAGAGGCAAAAAACTGATTAAGAACCCTGCCCACATCATCTGCATCCACGTGTAAGTTCCCTTGTGTAACTTAGATAGGACCTACCCTTTCCTTAGTTATCCTCTTGCTCTTAATGTACTGATAAAACATTTTTGGGTTTTTCTTGATTTTACCTGCCAATAATTTTTCATGTTCTCTCTTTGCTTTTCTAATTTCCTTTTTTACCTCACCCCTGGACTTTCTATACTCCTCTGGGCTTTCTAAAGCATTAAGATTTTTGTGATCGTCATAAGCATTCTTTTTCTGCTTCAACATACCCTGTAAGCGTCGAGATAACCAGTAATATAAATGTATCATTATACTGTATAAATGTGGGACAGTTTACCTAACTAGTGCCATTTCACATCATAGGGGTTCATAATATCATAAGAACTAGGAGCAGGAGTAGGCCGTCCGGCCCCTCGAGCCTGCTCCGCCATTCAATAAGATCATGGCTGATCTTTTCGTGGACTCAGATCCACTTACCCGCGCTCCCACAGTATCCCTTAATTCCTTTATTGTTCAAAAAGATATCTACCTTAGTTTTAAAGACGTTTACTGAAGAAGCGTCAACTACTTCACTGGGCAAGGAATTCCATAGATTAACAACCCTCTGGGTGAAGAAGTTCCTTCTTAATTCAGTCCTAAATCTGCTCCCTCTAATCTTGAGGCTATGCCCTCTTGTCCTAGCTTCACCTGCCAGTGGAAACATCCTCTCTACTTGTATCTTATCTATTCCCTTCATGATTTTATATGTTTCTATAAGATCCCCCCTCATTCTTCTGAACTCCAATGAATATAATCCCAATCTACTCAGTCTCTCCTCATAAGCCAACCCCCTCAACTCCGGAATCAACCTAGTGAACCTCCTCTGCACCCTCTCCAGTGCCAGTATATCCTTTCTCAAGTGAGGAGACCAGAACTGCACACAGTACTCCAGGTGCGGCCTCACCAGTACCTTATACAGCTGCAACATAACCTCTGCTTTTAAACTCAATCCCTTTAGCAATGAAGGAGAAAATTCCATTTGCCTTCCTAATTACTTGCTGTACCTGCAGGCCAACCTTCTGCGATTCATGCACAAGGACACCTAGGTCCCTCTGCATAGCAGCATGCTGCAACTTTTTACCATTCAAGTAATAATCCTTTTTCCTGTTACTCCTACCGAAATGAATGACTTCACATTTACTAACATTGTATTCCATCTGCCAGACCTTTGCCCACTCACTCAATGTATCTATGTTCCTCTGCAAAGTTTCACAGTCATCTGCACACTTTGCTCTGCCACTCATCTTAGTGTCATCTGCAAACTTTGACACCCTACACGTGGTCCCCAACTCCAAATCATCTATATAAATTGTAGATAATTGCGGTCCCAACACCGATCCCGGAGGCACACCACTAGTGACTGATTGCCAACCAGAATAGCACTCATTTATCCCCACTCTCTGCTTCCTGTTCGTCAACCAATCCTCTATCCATGCTAATACTTTACCCCTGATGCCATGCATCCTTATCTTATGCAGCAGCCTCTTGTGCGGCACCTTGTCGAAGGCCTTTTGGAAATCTAGGTACACCACATCCACTGGGTCCCCATTGTCCACCTTGCTCGTAATGTCATTATAGAATTCCAAAAGATTTGTCAAGCATGACCTGTCCTTCATGAACCCATGCTGCGTCTGCCCAACGGGACAATTTCTATCGAGATGCCCTGCTATTTCTTCCTTGATGATAGACTCAAGCATCTTCCCCACTACAGAGGTTAAGCTAATCGGTCTATAATTCCCCATCTTTTGTCTACCTCCCTTTTTAAACAGTGGCGTCACATCTGCTGTTTTCCAATCTGCTGAGACTACCCCAGAGTCCAGCGAATTTTGGAAAATTACCGTCAGTGCACCTGCTATTTCTCTCGCCATCTCTTTTAGAACCCTGGGATGCATTCCATCAGGGCCAGGAGACTTATCAATCCTTAGCTCCATTAGCTTGCCCAACACTACCTCTTCCGTAATAATGATTGTTCCCAGGTCCTCACCTAAGTTCGTCTCTTTGTCAATTACTGGCATGTTATTAATGTCCTCCACTGAGAAGACCGATACAAAAAACCTGTTCAATGCCTCGGTCATTTCATCATATCCCATAACTAATTTCCCCTTCTCATCCTCTAAAGGACCAACGTTTACTTTAGCCGCTCTTTTTCGTTTTATATATTTATAGAAACTTTTGCTATCTGTCTTTATATTCTGTGCTAGCTTTTTCTCATGTTCTATCTTACTTTTCTTTATGGCTCTTTTTGTAGCTTTCTGCTGACCTTTAAAGTTTTCCCAATCTTCTAGTTTCATGCTGCTTTTGGCCACTTTGTATGCCTTCTTTTTCAATTTGATAGCCTCCCTTATTTCCTTAGACACCCATGGCAGATTACCCCTTTTCTTCCATTCCTTCCTTTTCACTGGAATATACTTTTGCTGAGCACTTTGAAAAATTGCTTTGAAAGTCCTCCACTGCCCGTCAACTGTCCCACCGTAAAATCTTTGTTTCCAGTCCACTTTAGCCAAGTCCTCCCTCATTCTATTGTAGTCCCCCTTGTTCAAGCACAGGACCCTGGTATTGGATTTTATCTTCACACTCTCCATCTGTATTCTAAATTCAACCATACTGTGATCACTCCTTCCAAGAGGATCCCTAACTATGAGGTCATTAATTATTCCTGTCTCATTACACAGTACTAGATCTAGGATAGCTTGCTCCCTCGTCGGTTCCATTACATACTGTTCAAGAAAACTATCACGGATACACTCAACGAATTCCTCCTCAAGGCTACCCTGACTGAGCTGGTTCGACCAATCTACATGTAGATTAAAATCCCCCATGATAATTGCCCGTACCATTTTTACAGGCATTAGTTATTTCTTTGTTTATTGCCCGCCCCAATGTGATATTATTTGGTGGCCTATAGACTACGCCTATCGATGACTTTTTCTTCTTGGAGTTTCTAATTTCCACCCAACTGGATTCAACCTCATTCTCCATAGAACCTATATCATCTCTCAGCAGCGACCTGATGTCATCCTTGAGTATCAGAGCTACACCACCTCCCTTACCTTCCTGTCTGTGCTTCCGAATAGTCTGGTACCCCTGGATATTTAACTCCCAGTCGTGACCAACCTGTAACCATGTCTCCGTGATGGCTACCAAATCATATTTATTCGCGATGATTTGTGCCGCTAACTCATCAACCTTGTTACGAATGCTACGAGCATTCAGGTAAAGTGCCTTTATGCTAGCTTTCTTACCCTCATGATTCCCAACATCTCTAATAATAACTCCTGAGTTATCCTTCCTTTCTGCTTCTTTCATCGTCTGCCTTGAACCTAAACCCTCCTGCACACATGTTAGCCTGCTGCTTACCTTTTTATTTATCATCATACTCCCTGTAGGTTTCCCTTTCCCTTCCCCCCCGAGTCACTAGTTTAAAGTCCTAGAGACCACCCTATTTATCCGTTTCGCTAGAATACTGGTTCCAGATCGGTTCAGGTGGAGACCGTCCCATCGGTACAGATCCCCCCCGGTTCCAAAACTGATGCCAATGCCCCATGAAATGGAACCCCTCTTTCCCACACCACTCCCTTAGCCGCGTGTTTACTTCCCTAATATTCTTATCCCTAAGCCAATTTGCACGTGGCTCGGGCAGTAATCCGGAGATTATGACCCTCGAGGACCTGTTCCTTAATTTCGATCCTAGTGCTTTATAATCCCCAAACAGGTCCTCCATCCTAGCCTTGCCTATGTTGTTAGTCCCAACGTGGACCACAACAACTGGATCCTCCCCCTCCCGCTCCAATATCCTTTCAAGCCGTCAGAGATGTCCTGCACCCTGACACCGGGCAGGCAACACACCATGCGGGACTCCCGATCCGGCTTGCAAAGGATACTATCTATCCCCCTAATTATAGAATCCCCTATAACTACCACTTGTCTTTTTGCTTCCCCCTCTTGAATGGCCTTCTGCACCATGGTGCCATGGTTAGTTGGCTCATCCTCCCTGCAGCCCTTTTCCTCATCCACACAGGGAGCAAGTATCTCATACCTGTTGGATAAGGTCAAAGACTGAGGCTCCTCCACTCCTGAACTCAGGATCTCCCTACCTGCCTCACTTGCAATCACACTCTGTTGTCCCTGATCACTAACTGAATTTGAATTACCTAATCTACCAGGTGTGACTGCCTCCTGAAACAAAACGTCCAGGTAACTCTCCCCCTCCATAAAACTCTCCCACTGTGCCGCAGTGTTTGAAGCTCAGATTCCAGATCATCAACTCTGAGCCGGAGCTCTTCCAGCCACTGCCCAAATATATAAGTTTTTACTTACCCAGCAGTCCCCTGTTCTACCAAAACAAACGGTAATCTACTTTAGGCTGAAACTGACTTCCCAGCTGTTCTCTCGCTCCCACAGCCTCTGCTTCCGAAAAAGCTGCTGCACAAAAAGTTGTTTGTCAATTGCTGTTTTGCTTTACAGGGCGAAACAGGTGTCTGCTACTTCATTCATATTTCATTAATGGCAGTGACTGAGGAATCCATTTACACTTCAGGTTGCTGTGAGGCATTGGATTTGGCTGATGCACTTTCCAGTATGCTTTCAGAGGTGTTACACTAGGTGAATATTAAATGGAAATTTCCTGCTGTTTGGAATATCAGTAAGACTACACTTCTGGTAATTGGAGGTGCATCCCCCTATTTGAAATAGGAAACAAGGCAAGTAACAGATTCACACTTTGTGTTTGCATGGTAGTCTATGTGAAAATTCGATGCTCCAAGCAGCTGACTCACCTTTTTCCAATGCAGCTGAGCAAATAAAACGTTTAAGACTTTTGTTGCTGGTGCTTTGAAATTCTTGCACAAAACCGCATTTGATGCAAAATCTATTTTGTGTTACGTTCAATGTGGAGAGTACAAGGAACTGTATTATGCGTAAATGAGTTATGAAGGGCTCATGATTCGTTAAATGTAGTAGTTGTGAATGTCTTGATTCTCTACTGGGCAAAAGAGAATCTGAACATTCTTTGTGATAAGGTGCAGCACTAATGTGGCTCAAATAGGTGGTAGACTTCAAATCACAATTTCTTTGCAGATATGGAACATTTAAAATACTTGTTAGAGGAGTATTTTTGATAAAGTAGTTCTATGTCTCTTGTTTATGTCTGCATTTTGTTTTCAATCCAATTGACGGTAAGAATGGATTTTCTTACATGGGCATCAGAAGAAAACGATTGTCTTGGAAAAGCACAGAGGCAATTTGTTGGAACTCTGCAGATGGTCATGACGAGCATCAATAAGGATCTGAAGATGTGGGTACAGAAATCTTGCAAAAGCACACCCATCAAACTCCTGGGGTTTTCCTGATGTTTGTGTCGGTGGTGAAAACCTGCTTGTGAAATATCTTTAAAACATTTGGGAAAAATGTTAAGGGGGAATTTATGCTCTTCCCTGCGGTGGGTTTGGAGGCGGGGGAGAGCATAAAATCAGGTGGGATCGTCATGACGGTTACCACGCCACCTTCATGCCTTCGCCAAAATTAAGTCTGGGCCAGGAAGGCCTGTGAATAGCTTTCCTGTTCTGCCAATTGGGGTCCTTAACTGGGCAATTAATGCCCAATTAAGGGCCTCATCCAGCTGCTGCAATTAGCCATGCAGCGGGCAGTCCTATTGCTGCAGAGGAAGCACGGTACGACAAACCATGTGGGTTGCTTATTGGCTCCGCGGGTGGTGATGGAGGCCACTTCGTGCCTGAACGAGGAACCCAGCATTGGGAAGTGGAAGGCTGCTGAGAGCCACCCCCTCCCCTGCGAGACCCCCTTCCCGCCCAGACTTACCTGTGGCCTGGGTTCAGCAATGCTCCTGGCCTTGAGTAGTTGCTCCACCAGCAGTAGCCACTACTTTTGCAGTAGAGTTGCTCAGTGGAAGATGTCAGAGGGTGAAACTTCTGTTGCCAGTGTCCTTGATCCTGTGGAAGGCCCGCCGCTGTCCACTTAAATGCCTAATTGACACTAGATTCAGTGGACCCTCCACAGAAGGGGTGACATGGGGTTATCAACCTAAAGTTTAGACAGAACCATTTCTAGCTTGTCATTGCCAAGTGTGTGACAAATAATATGTGGTTCACAGCAAAAGAACGAGAAGAACCATTGCATTTTTTCGCACTGATGCTCCCCTATCTGAAGGTATTATCTTTCACCTGGCACTCTTTTTTTTATTTAAAAAAAAATGCTTTTTCTGATCAACAGAGCAGTTGCTTCTGCCAGCAGGGTTTTTGCTAAAAGGAGTGCTGAGCTTTGAGAATTCTTGATCATACAGCCTTGTTTAAAAACACTGGGCTGGATTTAACCAGGCCCCCCCACCCCCCCAACGTGGGGGGAGGGGGTTGTGGAAAATACTTTTGGGAGAGGCCCGCCTTGGTGCTGGGAAGGCCCCACACTATTTTACTGGCGACAGCGAGGGCTCGGGGCAGCTCCTCCCTGCCGCTCCAGGGAAGAGCCTTAATTTAAATATTTAAATAAATTATATTGACTGCACAAGCACCTACCTTGGCTCGACGACCATCCCACGCCAATATTCCGACCGTTGGCCAGAAGTCCCGCGCCTTCAGATCGCCGTTCGGAGTTCCAAGGTGTAACACTGGTGGGGTGGTGGGGGGAGAGGAGTGAAATTTTCAGAGGAAGGGGAGAGCAGGGAAAACTGTTTCTATTGGCTGAGGGGATGGTGGGAACGGTTTGAAGGGCAAAGGTTCGGGATGGGAACAACATTTTTTTTTAAGTCAGGGAATGACAACAAATGAAGTGTATGGTCATGGGGAGGGGTGGTGGGAGAGGGCCTTCGATCTTCTATTAAATTTATAAATGTCCATGTCACATCCATATCACTTTTAAAAAGTAAAAATAGCAGTAAGGGCTTGAAGCCCTATAAAAATGGCGCCTGCGCAGTGGCGACAGACGCCCTTGACAGGGATGGAGCGTCCGCCCCTCTGTCATCAGGGGCAGGTTATCCACCCGCCCCATGTTAATGAGCTGCCGTGCGTAATATCATTGCAACTCGCACGTAATGCGTGTGCACTGCGATGTCTTGGCATCTCGCCACCGAGAACAGCGGCAAGCTATTAAAATGCAGCTTATTGTATTGTTTCCTATATTCACTAGAATCAATGCCACTGTTGATCAACGAGTAATTATAAAATAAAAGTGTAATTTATTTTTGTCAGTTTTGTAATGTGAAATCATTTTATGGCTATATGTCCTATCCATGCCCCAAGAGTCTTCAAGCAAGATGTTGAGACATTCACGCAGTTGGTGTTTCTGTTCACGCAATATGGAAAGCTGACCTTTAAAAATTATGTTCGGTATAAAATGAAAGAATTCATTCCTGATGTTGAAACCACAGGGCTGCTGTCCTTGTTGCTATCATTGTGAATAGGCTCCCCGTGAGCTGTTTGTTTCCAGTGCATACAGAATTAAGTAATTTCTGAGAAAGGTATAGCTTTCAGGAACTGAACAATGCTTTGAAATTCTGGTTTGGCCCATTTCCTGGTGGGCATGGCAAGATCTATGCAAACTAGCATTGTGAAAGCTCATACTGCCTGTGACCAGAATAAAATGGTGCCCCTTTGATAGCACCAGCAATTTACATTTACATTGGTCACCAGCAGTGCTTTGCCTCTGGAAGCAGGAATGAAAACACCCGAGGTGGTATTCTTTACATCCAGAAAAATATACAGCCACCTTGTTGTATATTATAGTGCCATACCAAAACAAAACTTCTAAGGAAGTCGTATTTCAGTTTCAGATACTGCTGCAGGTAACCAGCCCGCACTAAAATAACTAAAAAAAAATATGGGAAGGGGACAAAAACAAAATTAAGAATATGGTTTCTGGGAGGAAGGTGATGAGACAGGTGTTAAGGAAGGTAGGGGTGCAGCTTGAGAAGTAGGCTAGTGTCAGAAAAGCAGAGAGCAAGGGATATGGGGATAGTGTGGGAAAGTGGCATTGAGACAGAGGATCAGCCATGATCTAGCTGAATGGCAGAGCAGGCTCGAGGGGCCGAATTACTTACTCCTGCTCCTATTTCCTATGCTCCTAAGAATGGGTTTTAGGCTGGATAAGATCACCGTGAGGGAGGAGTAAATACCATTTTGGGATTTGAGCATCGGAACAAGAGCTCTCTGGGGCACAAGGTGCCACCGTGACTTGGCAAGACTGCCTTTGAGTGAATGCAGACTGTGCGATGTGGGTTTTATGGAGTGTCTAAGTACAAGAGAGCTTTGGCAATATTCATCCCTGAGGTGATCAATTTAGATTAAACTGTTACACAAAAACTTAGTGGGGAAAACCTGGCATTGTAGTAGAAGTCAGGTCCTTGTCAAATCCGTGAGGCGTCTTTAATTGGTGTGGTTTCTTGAGAATTAATTGACTTCAATCGAAGAAAGCAGGCACCGAAGACAGTTGGGGAAAATGTACGGTGTTAGAAGGATTCCAAATGCAAATAATGGTGCATGTGCCTGGGCTTCCGATAGACTTGTGCACTTATTTATCTCTAAATGCCTGGGGAATGCAAAAGCTGCTCTTGCACTTGGTACTTCTCTGGTTTGTGGCAAGAGCCAGCAAATGGCCGTGTGTTGGCTCCCCACTTTAACAATGCTTCCTTATTTCAACTGAAAAGTTCTAGGCTCATATCTTCTGCCAACATAAAGGATCCATTTTTAGTAGTGTAAATAAAGGGAGGTGTCAAATGGGTGTTCTCCCCTGAGTTGAACTGAAGAACCTAATTTGTAGTGGAGCATTGTTTGAAAAAGAATTCAAAATATTGTACTGTTAGCTGTGTATTGGAAATTCTTAACTTTTCATCTTTTTCTGCACAAGTGAAACATGCCTGTTTTGTATGATCAAAGAGCATTTGCCTTTTTGGTAGATGGTAATGTTGTAAGATTATTGATATTGGGGAATCATGCTACATATATCGTATGTAACTCATTAGAACAATTTTTTATGGGTGAACTGAGCTATCATGTGCTTAGTCTTTCTGATCTAGGTCAGACATATTTACTGGGAAACTTGCTGAGACTTTGTTTTTCTTCCCCCAGAAGAAAAGGAAACGAAGAGCAAAAGATGACGACGTTGTCAGCCTTTGCAGCCTAGATATTAAGGTATAGTAACTTACTTTATAGCTCAGCAAAATAGAGGCTGCCTATCGCATTTGATTTGCCTTAAGGATATATATTTTAAAGAACTGTTTTGTTACCAGAGGTTGTACTCAATTAGCATCCAATATACTTATTCTGACAATTATTATGCAAGCATATACCTGCCAGACAAAAATTGCAACAACAAAATATGTTTGCGCTAAACTGATTGTTGGCATGAGACATGTTGGTCCACTGAATAGTGAGTGTACAGCACAAAAAACAGGCCATTTGGTCCAACCAGTCCATATTAAAAACTGCTTTTTAAAAACTGTTTTTTTATTGTCGCAAGTAATATTTGCATTTTACTTTCGATGAGCTATGGTGGTTCTTTGTTTTCATTGCCACCATTCCTCATCTCTAGGTGGTGATGCCAGGCAGAGTTGCACGGGCCCCAAATGCCTTCTCTTACCTCACCAATTGGTAATTCACGCCTGAATCTAGAGAGACAAATCTGGAGTGTTAATTGTATATCAATTGTGTTTAATTATATGGAGGTGCAGGGCATTAATTGGGGTTTCACTTGAGCAGATATAAAGAGACACTCACTAAAACTGGGGTGTAGTTGAGTTAGGAGGTGTTTGCTTGTAATATTTCACTCGAAGGAAATGTTAGACTGAGTAAAGATTGGCTCCAGTTCTATTGTTCACTGACTGGCTTTCTTGAGTATGACATGGAGGTGACCATTATCTCTAATATAAAGGAGTTGGCTGTTACAATAATGAAGAAAAGGCCAAGCTTATTTTTAAATAAAGCAAACCCAATGAAGTACAGTGTTAAAATGAGAGTCAAAGAAAAACAAGTTTTTAAAATAGGTTTCAGGTGTATGAGCGTGGGGTGGTGATGGTGTGGACCCTTGTCTGTAGCACCCTCACTTTTGAGTCGGAAGGTTGTGAGTTCAAGTCTCGCTGCAGAGACTTGAGCATGTAATCTAGGCTGACACTTCAGTGTAGTACTGAAGAAGTGCTGGACTGTCAGCGTTCCGGCTTTTGGATAAGACGTTCAACCAAGTCTGCCTTCTCAGGTGGATGTAAAATGACACTTTGAAGAAGAGCAGAGAACTCCTGACTGATATCCTTCAGCCAACATCACTTAAAAATTATCTGGTTATTATCTCATGTTGCTGTATTTGGGATTTTGCAGTGTGCAAATTGGCTGTCACATTACCACAGTGACTATATTTCTAAAGTACTTCATTGTCTGTTAAGTGCTTTGCGAAATCTTGAAATCCTCAAATTTCCAAATTTGAATGTGGACAGGATGGAAAACTGAAAGTGACTTTGTGCTCATTGACTGGACCTGTAGTCAGCAATCTTTTCTTCAGGAGTATATCCTGTGAACCAGAAGTTCTACTTTTATTTTGCATAGTCGTCGGAGTGTGGGAATGATGAGCAAATCTAGCTGGTTTTCCGAGTCACTTTTTGGGCTATTACAAATTCACTGAAGCTATCAATTTTTAAATGTATATCTCTAAACTGTGTTCCATATGCTGGTAGTCTTGTGCTCTAGAACTTGTTTTAAATCTACCAAATTTACTAATTCACCATTGAAGAAGCCCAATTAAGAAAGTTAAGTATAGGGCTAAATGTAAAATTAAACTGCAAATAGTCTGGGTGAGACTTTAATTCGCTCAAGATCCATCCATTAACAGTTGAAATCGCGCCCTATAAATCTGAAACAAAACACAAAATACTCACAACATGCAGCATCTACAAAGATTTGGACAGAGTGTAGATGAGGGGTGAGCCTAAGATCTGTTCTTGGGGAGCTCTGCAGGTTTCTTTTCAGCAGTGGAGGAAGAACTCATTCCTTGTTCATTACATATGTGGGAGCAGCCTTATAGTCAAGCTAAACTGTTGAAGGGCAAAAATTGCCAGATTGAAACTACAAACTAGAGTGAAATGATACAGACCAGCAGATGTGTGTCTTTCCATTTTCAATCCTGTGGACTACCTCCCTAAATTTTTTCATTTTGAGAATCCCTGATCCTCTACTCCCAGACAATGCAGGGAGTGAAATATTTCAAGAAAGTTCCTTTTAGATTCCAAAAACAAATAGCAGTTTCAATCCAGTATAAAAAAAGCCCTTTGGAGGTCGGTGAGATTGTGAAGACATTTTGTCAGTTGAGGCATACAGTGAAGGTTGAGACCCTTGTACATCAGTCAGTCTGCATCACAGAATTTGTGGGCTGAGGGAAATTATGGAGAACATGCAAACATATGCAATTGACAGACAGGAGATGATCAGCTGGTCCATGAAGCCTGCTCCACAAATCATGAGAGACAGTTGACCCTGTGCCTGCAAATGATGCCACTGTGGGGAAGCATGTAGATGAGGAAGGGGTGAAGAATTAATAGTTCAGGAAAATCTAGCGGTGACAAAAGGCAAGAACCAAAAAATATGAGAAAAATTACATTTATTCTGTACCTGGCATTTTTGCAGTGCTTCATTAGACTGGCGTCAGTAAGCCCACTTGTCTGAAAAGCCATGATGCTTGCACTTAACAAAATACTTTGTATAAATGAATTTTTTTTGTGTAATAGGTAAGGTAATAAATGCTTGTACATAAACAACCATCCCTAGAAATAATCATCCCTACATGGCTGTAGTCCAGATTGAAGCACGATTGATTGATTGAGAAGACAATATTCATTCCATCTCCACGTACAACCAAATATTTCTGGTGGGCTTGTGAGGGTAGGAAGAGGGTTTCATAGCTTCACTGTGATTCCTGCTGGCAGTAGGCACGCTTTGCATTCTACCATAAGTCCAAGTTCATAATAGCCATTTTTTTTTTTGTTATTTGCTGTTTCCTCATCTCTAAATGAGAAGTTCATGGGTTCAAGCCACACTCCAGAGACTTGCATACATAATCTAGGCTGGCACTTCAGTGCCATGCCGTGGGAGTTGCTGCAATTTTGGAGGTGCTGTCTTTCAGATGAAAAGTTAAACTGCGGCCTTGCCTGTCCTCTCAGGTGGACATAAGACTCATGGTGCTACTTTTGAAGGAGAGCAGGAATGTTCTGTCTTCTAGGCAACCTGTATCTCTCAACTTGCACCAAGGGAACAAAAACCGAGATGAGTTGCTGTTTACGGGATCTTGTTGCAAATTTTTTGCCACGTTTCCTACATTAGTTCAGTGACTGCACTTCAAAAGTACTGAATTGGCTGTAAAGCACTTTGAGATATCCTGATGCGTTAAAGTCCTTTCCTTCCTTCCTTACACCCCTTCCTGCTTGCTCACGCCTTCTCCCTTTCCTTTTTTCTTTCTATCTTGAAATTTCAATACATCGTCTGTACTATTCCTCAGACTTGCCTTCATACCGCTGTCACATATTTCCTAGTGTGTGAATTAATGTACAAGAACAGTTGATTGTAGCTAGAGCTTTTCTCATTTATTAATTTGTTCATTCTGAACATACAAAGCTTCCTCTTGACCTACACTATATTTTGGTTCAGAACCTCAAGGAAAGATTCATAGCCTATGGGGAAAGAACAGAGGAATGGGACTAACTGTGGAGTTCTTTCCAAGAGCCGGCACAGGCACCATAGGCCAAATATCCTCCTTCTGTAATGTATGATTCTATGAGCTAGTGTGGCTTCAAGTTAAGACAGCTGTATACTGGTATTATGACCTTTTTTACAGTTCATTTTATAAGTATGTTTCAGAACTTTCTTGCTAGTCTTTTTAGGTCTCATTAATGCTTCTTTGAGGGGCAAAATAACTAGGGGTAGCCTCCAATTTAAGCTGCAGTGCACTGAGGCTGAGGTGGGTTGGGGGGCAATCTATTCATGTACAGGTGTGATTTCCTTTTCCTTTTAAAAGGACAGAAATACCAGGTAATATCTTTCTTTCCCCCCACACCCACCACAGTCAGTGGGATGGAGGGAATTTTTGTACCTGTCAGTTTATAGTGAGTAATCAGTAGTTTTCTTGTAATATTTTGTAGTACACTTATAATATAAACTCATCACTTAATGACATTGTTACCTGACTTCTGTGGTCTGTTTATTCGGTCTCGCTCACAGACGAAGATATTTAGGCATGTGATGGTGGGCTGTGGGAAGGAAGAAAATGTGGAAAACCTAGCATATCCCATTTGAAAAGAAGTACAGGCTTCAATTTAATTTGGTCACCCATGTGGTTGGGCCTTGCTTACTGATGACGTTAACCTGATTTTCAGCTGATGTAATCCCTTGTTCGCCACCTGTCCCAATTCCAACTGCACTGGCTCCAGCACACTGTTGTCTATCCAATTTGTTTTTGCATATCCATACTTGCATAAATTTGATATTACCTAAAATGGAAGTACAGGGCCTACTCTCCCTATGTTTGTTATTACTACCTGTTTACTAGCAACCAGAGTTCGAATAGCAACCATTGTACCTGTGTAAGCTTTTGACTCAGCGTACTTTGGCGTAGGTGTTATTTGGCATGGATTCATCACAATAAATAGTTTTATTCTTCATGCATTTTCCACTTTTTGGTGTTTTCAGTTCACCTCAAGAATATCTGGATTGTTTTTAGAATCTGTATTAGGAGCATGTAAAAGTGCATAAACATAATTTTCTTCACTGCATGTACAACAGTGTCATGAAGACCTCCACCTGCCAAGAATGAGGCATATTAATTTCATATGAACATTAATTTTAAACTGTTGCTGGAGTGAATAAATGACTTGTTTTACAATAGAGCACCGGACACTTGGCTGGAAGGACGTTTGCATACTAAGACACAGTGCTTGGAGAGATAGAGTTAACCCAAATGGATTTTGATCACCAGACTTTGAAAGTGTAAGGAAGCTCGCATTCCAGGGTCTGCTGAGATGATAGAATCTACAAGCGCAGAAGTGGTTAAACCAGCTGGTCCAGGCTTTTTGAATTGGATACAGGACAGTTTGAAGACACAGACTGCAGAGTGTAACTGAACCTGGAACAAGACAGCCTCTCTCCTGGCAGGCGCTCTCCCGCTTTCTCACAAGCCTCCGGATCCACTGAAGACACATAAACCTCAAGAGAGAAAAGACGCCGCCATCGAAACAAGTTAAAGCGCGCACTGGGCCCCAACGAACAGCAAGACTTACCAGCAACCAAAGACTCAACATCAAGTTCAAAGGACTGTAACTGCCAGATATTGCCTCAAACTTTTCCCCTTTACTCCTTTTTCTGTCTCTATCTGCGTGTGTTTATCGCGTATGCATGCTCATGTGGTTGCGTTGCATGTTCGTAGTCGTTAACCGAATTAGAGTTTAAGATTAATAAACTTTCATCTTTCTTCTTTAAAATAAGAAAACCTGTCTGATTTCTTTGCCTTATAATTGGAAAGCAATGAACAAAGATTCACCTGAGGGGGAGCAAAAACACGGTGTTTTTAAAATTAATTCCTATTACGGTTAGACCAGGCAAAGGCTGAGAAGGAACCCCCGAGACCACTTCTCACCTGGTCGTAACGACAGTTTTTCGCATTTTCTTTTCTCTCCAACTTTCTCATTCTGAAGGCATATAGTTCGGTATTAGTTCCACGGATGTTCTCCAGTACCTTATCGAGATGACTGTTTGTCTGTCTGTGCGTGCCTGTGGGTGCCTTGGCAGTTAGAAGCAGCAAGTTGTCCAGTTGTAAAAAGCATTGCAGGTGAGCTGATCCTGACCCCTCACATTATTCTGTCAATAGGCGTGACTGGTTTTTCCTTCACTAACCCAGTGATATGGTAGTCAATTATATTGCCCCTTTCATTGCTTCAGCTGACACAGCACATGCCAAGAATCAAAACTGTATGGTTCAGGGGCTGAAAGTTATCTGAGACATGGAAACAAGTCCTGAATAAAAAAGCTTCAAGAACAGTGCATGATTTTTTAAAATTGCATTGCTGTAATCTTTGCACAGATTTTGTGCTAGTTGGCCTAATGATTGTTTTTAATTTGTGCATACAGTTTTCTGTTTGGAATGTTTAGATTATTTTTCCCTAAAGTCTTTGAAGTTTACATTGTCAATTTTTAAAATTTGTTTTTAACAGTTTTATTAAAAATATTTTTGTTAATCTTTCATTAAGGCTGAAATAGTAAATAACAGTTAGGACGTCCAACAACACCTAACTTATTTATTGCTATAACATTTCTAGGGACCTAGTTAGGCACTCAATCCTTGTTCAGATTGACCTTGGAAGTTTCTTCTCCATTCCATCCTCCCTTGTTAGCTACCAGTTTATAGTGTGGAAAGAACTGAAGTGCAGCATCCTTATTGTTCTATTGGGCCAATTTGGTCCTGTACACTTCTAAATATGCAAATTTTACAGTCGTTTTTCATTTTCAACAAAAATTTGCAAGCATACCTCTCTAATTTCCTTTATTAGCTGAGGTATAGAATACAAAAGCAGGGATGTAATGCTGGAACCGTATAAAACGCTCGTTCGGCCACAGCCGGAGTATTGCATACAGTTCTAGTCGCCACATTAGAGGAAGGACATAATTGCTCTGGAGAGAGTACAGAGGAGATTTACAAGAATGTTGCCAGGGCTTGAAAGTTGCAGCTATGGGGAAAAATTGGATAGGGTAGGGTTGTTTCTCCTCGAACAGAGGAGGCTGAGGGATGACTGAATTGAGGTGTACAAAATGAGGGGCCTGGATAGAATAGACAGGAAGGACCTGTTTCCCCTAGAGGTGAGGTCATTTACCAGGGGTCACAGACTTAAGGTGATTGGTAGAAGGATTAGAGGGGACATGAGGGAAAAACCTTTTCACCCAGAGGGTGGCGAGTCTTTGGAATTCACTGCCAGGAATGGTGGTGGAAGCAGAAACCCTCAATTTTTTTTAAAAGGTACCTGGACATGCACCTGGAGTGCTGTAACTGGCAAGGCTATGGACCAGGTGCTCGAAAGTGGGATTAGATAGCGGCCAGTTTGTTCAGCCAGCACGGACACGACTGGCTGAATGGCCTCCTGTGCTGTAATTTTCCTGTGGTAATTTAACTATCTGAATTCAGTGCTTCTACTCGTGATCCATTCTGAAAAGGAATTTAAACAGTTGGATTTCTAATTGATGGAGAGGTATTTCTGATGAAGATTCTGCTAATGAGGATGTTGTGATAGTATTAAGATCACAGTCTGTCGCTTCACCATTTTTGTTGATTGCTGTGCTATTGCTTCTGAACTCCCGACAATGCAAAACATACAGACTTGATGAAAGACATGGATCAGGCTGTCAGTCCTGTGTTAGATTTGGGACTGCAGCTGCACTACTAATATTGACACTTAAGCCAAACTTTCATGTTTATGTCAGCTATATTTTAAACATCAACAATACAAGACATGCTGCAAGTCTACCTCAACATATTAAAGCTTAACATGGTCTCTGTTTCCATCATTAACTTCGGTAATTTCATGTTCAGACGACCATCTTTTTTTTTAAACAAAGCTGTTTCTGCTTTCTGTCCTAAATCTCTCGCACTTAATATTATACTTAGGTCGCCTCATTATCGATCTATCAATCGCTGGAAACAAACTGTTTATCTACACTGTCCCTTCATACTTTTAACGATCCTTATCAACTCCTCTCTTAAATTGGGATTGCATCATTAGGTGAGATGATTTTGAAGTCTTCCTTCATGTGTATTTCCTCATAAAAGGCAGCATCCTAGTGAATCTGCCCTGTACTCCCCTTTCCCTAAACATCCTTTGTAAACTGTAACGCTCAAAGCAGGACATAAAACTCCAATTGTGGTCTTGCTAAGTTTTATGTAGATTCACCATTACATTTTGATTTTTTTTTCCTGCACCTTTTGCTATAAAACCCAATATTCCATTAGTTTTTTTTAAATGGCCTTCTGAACGTAAGGTCTTGTGAACTTGAACCCTCAAATCCTCTATTCTTCGACACACATTCTGAATGGCAGAAATAGTGAATTACTCTTTTTTTTTAAGCCAAAGATTCCACTTCAGATTTGCTGATGCTGAATTCCATCCACCACTTTATTTAATCTACTTATCTCTTTCTTTTGCGCCTCAGAATTATTATTATGCTTCCCATTTTAGTGTTTTAGCAAATTTGGATGCCTTACCTCTACAACTTACAACCAAAGCATTCGTGTACACAAGACTAAACATTCCCCCCCTCCACCCCCGGTCCCCCTCCACTAACCATGTACGATGGCTGTATTGTGTTTTGGATACAAGATGCTCTGAAGCATCTCGCCAAAGCTTCTTTGGCAGAACTTCTCAAACCCATGAGCTTCACTACTTAAAAGGACAAGGGCAGCAGGTGCTGGTAATATTTATTTTTTTATTTATTTTATTTATTTATTTAGAGATACAGCACTGAAACAGGCCCTTCGGCCCACCGAGTCTGTGCCGACCAACAACCACCCATTTATAATAACCCTACAGTAATCCCATATTCCCTATCACCTACCTATACTAGGGACAATTTACAACGGCCAATTTACCTATCACCTGCAAGTCTTTTGGATGTGGGAGGACACTTGCATGTTGTATGTCCCCTTTCATTCCCTTGAATTTCAATGCTTTTGGAACAGATGATTGATGAAAAACGAATGGAAAGCTGAGCAATCATGCGCAAAGAATGAGAAATTTGAGTGTATACCACATCAAGTGGTAGGTGGAATTGTATGAATTAAAATATCTGAAGCTGTAAGGTGAAGGTGAGGGAGAAGACATGTTTTTGTATAAATCTGTAACAGAACATGAACTGCACTTCTGAACACAACTGTCTGTGCACTGCCTGCCAGCAGCAATGGGCAAAAGTGCAAACCCAATCCTTGAGCATCACTAGGGGAGGTCATCTAGCAGTGATATGATTGTCCAATCTAATAAATGTACTTGATACATTTCCCTGGCTTTAAAATCTAAATCATAAAATGGGAGTGAACATCTTGGGGGTTACCATTGACCAGAAACTTAACTGGACCAGCCATATAAATACTGTGGCTACAAGAGCAGATCAGAGGCTGGGAATTCTGTGGTGAGTAACTCACCTCCTGACTCCCTAAAACCTGTCCACCACCTACAAGACACAAGTCAAGAGTGTGATGGAATACTGTCCACTTGCCTGGATGAGTGCAGCTCCAACAAGACACAAGATACTCAACACCAAGACAAAGCAGCCAGCTTTATTGGTACCCCATCCACCAATTTGAAATATTCGCTTCCTCCACTACTGGCACATAGTGGCAGCAGTGTGTACCATTTACAAGATGCACTACAGCAACTTGCCAATATCCCTTTGACAGCACTTTTGAAACCCACAAGCTCGATCACCTAGAAGGACAAGAGCAGCAGATGCATGGGAACACCACTACCTGCAAGTTCCTCTCCAAGCCACACACCATCCTGGCCTGGAAATATATCACCATTGCTTCGCTGTCGCTGGGTCAAAATCCTGGACGGCACTGTGGGTGTACCTACACCACATGGACTGCTGTGGTTCAAGAAGACGGCTCACCACCTTCTCGAGGGGAATTGGGGATAGTCAGTAAATGCTGACCTTGCCAGCAATGCTCACATTCCAAGAACAAAGAAAGCTCCAAAGATATTCTATATGTACGACGATACTTAGTCACCACATGAGGCTAGGTGTCAAGCTGTTTATATTACAGTTGTTGTGACTGAGATCCTGCCATATTGGGTACTAAGATAAATTTACATTGTATTGATGTCTTGGAGAATGTACAATAATCCAGTTGAAGTTTCTTGCATTAGGAGGTAACTTTATGTTGTAATGCTTTATATCTCTATTTGCTTCTATAATAGCACCATTTGTATTTCAGAAATGTTAAGCTGGTGCAATTGAAAACTGCTCCCTAGTATTTTTAGCTAATGAGCCATACAATGACACAATCAGTGAACTATGTTTAGCTGCAACCAGTCAAATACTGTACTCGAGCAACAAGACACTTGAGGCGACCAGCACTATAGGAGTGCACTCCCTAATAATTATGCAAAAACCTAAAGAAAGGTTTCACTTAAAGGAGCCAAGTGAACAAAAGACATCTGTAAAATTAGAAACTTGTACAAGTCTAGCAAGTTTCAGGTTTCTGTCAACACCTAAGTGTAATTGTCTTTTGAAGTTAGGATCGTCTTTCTGTAGGGAGTTGCCTGGCGTCTGGTGCTTGCAATCAGTCTGCTACCTGTGTTCCACCACTCTGGGGAGTTGTATGTTGGTTCTCAAATGTGCAGTGCCACACTCACCATTGTATAATTTAAAAAGTATGACCAAATCAAATGTGTTTTTTGTTTGTGGCATTACAGCAGAATCTTCTTCTCCATTCATTCCTGTTACCCCAACTGCACTCATTTCTTTAGGAGGTGACTCGTGCTGGAGCAGTTTTCCTTGGCGACCAGCAGACTCTCGTACGTTATCCAATTGGCTAATCCTTGTATGTGAACCTGGAGAGTTGGTGTTAGCGGATTCACAGTTGTGCTCTGTACTGTCCCCAAATATACACTTTCCAGAGAGGATCACTTGACAGTGAAGAGCAAGAACTCTGGTCTTTTCTTCAGTCTGCTCAGCTGAAAAGAGTGCTTGAATTTGGTATCTGGTCAGTACATGCAATGCACTTACCAGTAAGCGACAAAGATAGCCCCTCAAACCGTTGTAGCCATAGATTTCCAGATTTAGCTGTTGGCTTTTAAGGGTTATTTGTGTTTTATTTTAGCTTTTGTGTGTCAGTACCTTGTGAAGGTTTTATTCTGTAATACCAGAACTTTAAATATTGTTGGCTAAACGTTGCTCAGTATTTACAGCTTTTAATGGAGTTAAGTATGGAAGTTAAATCCACAGTACAACCAGAGTGACCTGTTCCTGAATTGAATGTGTATTTGTAACTAAGTTGCAATTGATTTGTGACAAATTTTGAAATGATGTGCATTGGTAATGTCTGCTGTTAAAGTAAGGTTGCGAATTTTAAAATTGAGGTTTTCCTTAACTGGGAGCCAGTGTAAGTCAGCGAGCGCAGGGGCAATGGATGAACAGGACTTGGTGCGAGTTAGGATACAGACAGCAGAGTTTTAGTTGAGTTTAAGTTTATGGAGAGTGGAAGATGGGAAGGTGTGTTGGAACAATCAAGTTTAGAGGTAATAAAGGCATGGATGAGGGTTTCAGCAATGACTGAACACCGTGAAAATTTTCAGCTGATCTGAGAGAGCCAACATGGATTGGTAAAAGGTAGGTCATAACTGATGAATCTGATTGAATTTTTTTTTGTTTAAAGAGATAACTAACATAGTGGACAGAGGAATGTCTATGGGTATTATTTGTATCTTCCAGAAGGCTTTGATGCTGTTCGCTAACGTTGAATCTCATGGAATTGAAGGCAATTTATTGACTTGGTTAGGAAATTGGCTGAGCAGCAGGAGACAGTGTGGGGATAATGGACAGGTAATTTAACTGGCAGAATATGCATAGTAGTTTCCTGCAGGGATCTATGTTGGGGCCTCAACTATTAATTATTTATGAATGACTTAGATGATGGGATAGAAAGTCTCCTATCTAGTTTTCCTGATGTCACAAAATAGGCAGTATTGTAAGCAGGGTAGATGGAAGCAGTACATTCTAAATGGGGAATAGCTAGGAACTCTGGAGGTTCAAAGAGACTTGAGGACTGGAGTTCCACGTACACAGATCACAAATGTCATGAACAGGTACAGAAAATACTAAAAATGCTGACCTTCATATCTAGAGGACCAGAATACAATGGGATTTGTTATGCCACAGCTATACAAAGCCCTGGTTAGACTATACCTGGAATACAGTGAGCAGTTCTGGGCAACAGACCTTGGGAAGAATATACTGGCCTTGGAGAGAGTGCAGCATAGATTTACCAGAATGATAGCTGGAGTCCAAGGGTTAAATTACGAGGAGAGATTACACAAGCTAGAATTGTATTCCCAGGAACATAGAAGGTTGAGGAGTGATTTGATTGAAGTTTTCAAGATACCAAGGAGAACTGATCAGATAGATAGAGACAAACTATTTCCACTGATTGGGGAGTCTAGCACCAGAGGGCATAATGTAAAAAATTAGAGCCAGACCTTTCAGGAGTGCAATTGGGGAACACTTAACCGCAGAGAGTAGCAAAAGTTTGGAACTCTCTTCCACAAATGGCATTTGGATGCAAAATCAATTGTTAACCTTAAATCTGAGATTGGTTAATAAAAATCTATTAAGGGTATTTAAAGAATATGGGGCAAAGGCGGGTATATGGAATACAGTCGCAGATCAGCCATGACGTCTTTGAATGGCGGACCAGGTTAGAGGCCAAAGGCTAGATACTAAATGGCCTTCTCCTGCGCCACGCTATGTAGTTGAATCATAATCTCTGGACAGCCAGGGATGGGCAATAAATGTTGTCTTGCCGCATGAACAATTTATTAAAGATAATCAAACTTTGTTAATCCCGATGGCTTTGTGGGTAAGTTAATGTATGCATGGTATTATGCTAAGCCTCACAGACCAGAAGGTCTTGGGAGGTTTTGGATGCTATCAGTTATCTTCAGCATTACTGCGCTAGGGAGATAAAGGACTAGCCAAGGCTTCTGCTCATAATCACTTGATCAAAGTGCAGGATTGTTCACTGAAGAATATTTATATAGTACTTTTAATGTAGAAAATTGTCCCAAGGCATTTCGCAGAGGAATAATCAGGCAAAAATGTATGCTAAGTGAAGGGAGGTAATCTTGGGAGTGGTGACCAAAAGCTGGAGCAAGGAGGGTCTTAAAGAGGAAAGGGAGATGTAGATGCAGAAGGTTGAGGAATATAGTTCCTTAACGACTGATTTCATTGCCAACAATGATGGGCTGGAATGAGGGGAAATTCACGAGAGGCCAGCGTTGGAAGAACAGAGCAAAATACTCCGCATGCTGGAAATCTGAAATAAAGCCAGAAAATGCTGAAAATAGTCAGAGGGTCTGGCAGCATCTGTGGAGAAAGAAGATCAGAGTTAATGTTTCATCAGGACTGGGAAAAGTTTGAAATGTAATAGGTTTTAAGTAGGTGAAATGGGGGAGGGTGGGGATAAAGAACAAGAGAAAGTCTGTGATAGTGGAAGACAGGAGAGATTAAATGACAAAAGAGTTAATTGTGCAGGACCAAAAGGAGTGGTAATGGGGCAAGACGAGAAACAAATAGGGATAAAAAGATGTGCCAAGAGCAGGTGTGAATAGCGGAATGATAAATAGCTGCAGTCCAAAAGCAAAAACCAGGGTAAGTCCGAATCATGCAAAGAAAAGCAAAAGGCATCTCTGTTTCTATCTGAGAATATTAACGATACAGTTCGAGGGGTTTCCCATGGATCCAGCCCCTCAGTCCAGCTTGGTGGGGGAACCTTACACTGTGGTCTTTCCCCATTGAGCCTTTGCTGCGGCTGCCCCAAGCTTTAGTGCGTCCCTCAGCACGTAGTCCTGGACCTTGGAATGTGCCAGTCTGCAACATTCGGCGGTGGACAACTCTTTGCGCTGGAAGACCAGCAAGTTTCGGGCAGACCAAAGGGCGTCTTTCACCGAATTGATAGCCCTCCAGCAGCAGTTGATGTTTGTCTCGGTGTGCGTCCCTGGGAACAGCCCGTAGAGCACAGACTCCTGTGTTACAGAGCTGCTTGGGATGAACCTTGACAAAAACCACTGCATCTCTTTCCACACCTGCTTTGCAAAGGCACATTCCAGGAGGAGGTGGGCGACCGTCTCTTCCCAATTGTGAAACGGAAGGGTTGGGAAGAAACTCATGACAGTATTGAAGGAAACTGATCTCCCTTGCAATGTTTGTATTTTTTGGTGCTGTTTGGAAACTGTTTGGCAATGTAATTTTTACAGATTTTTATGAATAAAGTATATTTTGGAAATAAAAAAAAAAAATCTCTTTCTATCTGTGTCGGTCTTTCTCAGGCCAATAACCATTATTTTTCCATTCTTGATATTTATAATGTTTCAGCAATTGCTCAACAAAGAATAAATACTGCAAAAACATTGTCACCAGTTCTCTGCAGTACCCATACCTAACTACATAGCATGTCTACACCACAAAAGTAGAATTATAGAGCACTTCATGGGATATTTATAAATAAGCATTTAATGGCATGATAATGAGCTTTACATTTGTATATGCACTGTACAACTGTTAACGCTATACTGAAGTTCATTCGTTAAATCTATTCTGTACTGAGAATCTTACTTTTTCCTGTTTTATACATACTGTAGTCACTTCCCATCTGTGGTAAAGCACATTCTGCAGAAGAAATCCATCAGTCTACTTGAACACTGTTCAATACCAGAGTGCAGTTATCTGCTTTCACGCTGCTGCTGGTGGTCCATGGACAAATCTGCTGGTCTTGGTTTACTCTTCAATTCCTTAGGTCTCACTGTGCTACACACCATTTCTGAACTTGGAAGTCAGGTAGGTGATATATTTCCAAGTCCCTACCAATGTGTGCTGACAGCTGGGAGGGATACAAGTTGATTTGTCCTTTTACTCAAGATTAGACAAAATCTACATATTGCAGGAGTTCCTGAGAAATGATGAGTTGCATTGACATTAATGGTTATAACCCCAGCTGAAGTTTTTCCCTGGCACCTCTAGAAGCAGTAAAAATAGAGCAGCAATGCAATTCCAGCCTGTTGCAGCAGTACTGCTATTTCTCTTTGCACATATAAATCTGGTTTTCCATTGCTGGACTGGTATAAATCTACCCAATTCATTGGGGAGGGCCTGTTGGCTAGGAAGTGAATTTATAGATCACAGTTTTCAAATAGTTGCACATAATAAAGGTTGTTCAACCACATTTGGCCTCCGTAGTAAAGCGGTAATCGGGGTTTTGTAAAGTCTATAATATTCTGCTGCTACTGATTTTTCCTTGTATTGTAGTAATAGTATCCTATTCTCATTGAGCAGGAAAGTCAATTTTAAAGTAGTGACCACAGAACTTTGCTTTAAGGTCAGCCTTAATTCAAATGGTCAGTTTTCAGATGGTGTAATCACATGAGTACTGAGGGAGCTGGTACCTAAATTTCAAGGCATTGTAATCATTGGTGATTAGCTGTTTTCCCTGCATCTATTATGCAAATGGAACATCTGATATACATCTTTTTAATTGGGGTTTCTGTGGATTGAGAGATTGATAACAAATGATAGACTTGTAATTAAAGGTTTCACTTAGTGGAATAGCAACTATATGCAACAAGAAGAAAATTATTGATATAAAGTAATAGAGTTATAACAATCTAATTAGTCAAACTGCAAATGAGCTTGTTCAGTAAAAACACTAGTTACTAAAGTTACTGATGAGGGACAAGTTCAATTATATTTCCCTTTATATGGGGAGTTTTATTTTAACCTTTGTATAATCATGTAATACAGAAATGTGTGAATTATCACATGGGGGTGAGAGAAATATACAAAAGTGACAGTTTGTACAGATGGCTAGGATTCGTAAAGAAGTCTGATTAACCTGCAGGCTGAGCTCAGAACTGAGTCCCCCAACCTATTCATGTCTGGTGCAGTTGCACACGTTAAGTGTACTTTAAATGCTATTACATGTACGATATGCATAATAAACTATGAATTCTAGCTTCAATAGTCAAGAATTGATCTGAGGAATAAACCAAGCATCTGAACTTAAATTTTTTAAAAAATCGTTTCTGGTGCTCTGGAATCTGACCAGCGATGTGGAACAGGTGAATTTCATAGCACCAGAGACTGTACCTTACAAAACTTGAGGCAGTTCTGCAAAACAAATGTAAGCTGGTTATTTATCTCATTGCTGTTTGTGGAACATTTACCTATGTGTGTCCATTATCAAAGATTTTATATCAGAGCACTTGGAGAACAGTGGTAGAATCGGGCAGAGTCAGCATGGATTTACGAAAGGGAAATCATGCTTGACAAATCTACTAGAATTCTTCAAGGATGTAACTAGTAGAGTTGATGAGGGGTAGCCAGTGGATCTGGTTTATTTGGACTTTCAGAAGGCTTTTGACAAATTACCACATAAGAGATTAGCGTGCAAAACTAAAGCGCATGGGATTGGGGGTAGTGTATTGCGATGGATAGAAAATTGGTTGACAGACAGGAAACACAGTAGGGATAAACGGATCTTTTTTCGAATGGCAGGCAGTGACTAGTGGGGTACCGCAGGGATCGGTGCTAGGATCCCAGCTATTCACAATATATATTAATGATTTAGATGAGGGAACTAAATGTAATATCTCCACATTTGCAGATGGCACAAAACTGGGTGGGAGGGTGAGTTGTGAGGAGGATGCAGAGAGGCTTCAGGGTGATTTGGACAAGTTGAGTGAGTGGCAAATGCATGGCAGATGCAGTATAATGTGGATAAATGTGAGGTTATCTATTTTGGTAGCAAAAACAGGAAGGCAGATTATTGCCTGAACAGCTATAAACAGAGAGGGGAATATGCAACAAGACCTGGGTGTTCTCGTACACCAGTCGCTGAAGGTAAGCATGCATGCGGTAAAAAAGGCAAATGGTATGTTGGCCTTCATAATGAGAGGATTTGAGTACAGGAGCAGGGATGTCTTGCTGCAGTTATACAGGGCCTTGGTGAGGCCACACCTGGAACATTGTGTGCAGTTTTGGTCTCCTTATCTGAGGAAGGATGTTCTTGCTATGGAGGGAGTGCAGCAAAGGTTTATCAGACTGATTCCTGGGATGGCGGGACTGACGTATGAGGAGAGATTGAGTCGGTTAGGATTATATTCGCTGGAGTTCAGAAGAGTGAGGGGGGGATCTCCTAGAAACCTATAAAATTCTAACACAACTTGACAGGGTATATGCAGGAAGGATGTTCCCGATGATGGGGGAGTCCAGAACCAGGAGTCATAGTCTAAGGATATGGGGTAAACCTTTCAGGTCTGAGGTGAGGAGAAATTTCTTCACCCAGACAGTGGTGAGCCTGTGGAATTCGCTACCACAGAAAGCAGCTGAGGCCAAAACATTGTATGTTTTCAAGAAGAAGTTAAGTATAGCTTTTGGGTCTGAAGGGGATCAAAGGGTATGGGGCGAAAGCGGGAAGAGGTTACTGAGTTGGATGATCAGCCATGTTCATAATGAATGGCGGAGAAGGGCCGAATGGCCTACTCCTGCTCCTATTTTCTATGTTTCTATGCATGTATAACTGCACTTGAAAATAATTCATCACCATGAAATGCCTTGAGATGTTCTGGAGACATGAAAGATGTTCGATAAATGCAAGTCCTTTCTTTAAATAACAGTTGAGTGTTACATGACTGCTGTGTAGGCACAGGGAGATTGCAATATTTTCAAACCTCTTCTCCTATCTCTATGCATAGCTAATTATTTTAGGGGAATCCTCTTGAGCAGATTTTACCTCTTTGTATCATGTTTCAATTCTGTTTTCCTAAAGTACTCAAATCTATATTTTACGTACAGTAACTTGGTTGATCAGTTGTTTCAGTTTAGTTTTTGCACAAACTGCAGCTACAAGTGTGAAATGCAACACAAGGGATATTTAATGCTTCATGCAGGAGCAGAAAGGGAAGTACGGTTCTGATTGAAATGGACCAAATTAGAATTAGCACAATGAAAATGTGACAATGATATTGCTTTGGGTTGGAAAATTCCAGTCTTCCAATGTTTATTCATGACCTTTGCTCAATTGCAGCCTGGAGGAACTGCCAGTTATGGTTTTATTCTATTTTATCAGCATTTGTTGCCCTATTGTAGTCTTGTTCACCCAGTTTTGCTCTATCTTAGTGAGCTTTTAGTTTATTTTTCAGGCTACTTGACCAATAGACTTTGTTTAGATTTCAGTAGTAGAGTGTTTTTTTTAAATTCTGAAAATTACTGGAATTCCATCAAAAGACAGACAGGCTGAATATTTCAAATCCTCAAAAGTGATGCATTTCAGAACAGCAATGACAGATGAGATGGATCTATATTTAACTCTGAAACAAATACAAGTGACAGCTACTTTCATTTTTCTCCCTTGTTATAAATAATTGCTAAAGCTTCAACGTCACCAGTTAGCTGTAAACCAGGTTTTAAAAATGTTTTTTAATTGGCAAATTTCTTATTTTGAGAATTATTCTCAGCACATCCAAATGTGTTTCCCAGTCAATGAATCGCATTTGAAGTGTAATTGCTGTTATATACACATGGGCAACCAGTTTCTTTGCAGCAAGGTTCCACAAAGAGAAAATGAATTAACCAACCAATTAATCTGTGTTGCTAGTGTTGGTTGAGGGAATAATGTTGGCCATGAGACCTGGAGAACCTGTTGCTCTTCTTTGAATTCTGTCATGGGCTGTTTTGCACTCGTCAGAAAAAGAAAACAAGGCCTTCATTTAATATCTTATCTGAAAAACGGCAATCCATCAGTGCAGCACTGAAGTGTTAGCCAAGCCAATGTGTTCAAGTCCTGGAGTCGGGCTTGAACTCAACTTCTGACTTGGGAGGGCAAAATGCTACCACTAAGCCAAGATGACACTTCAACAGTAACTGGAAGAAATAGACTATCATTAAATGAAAAATGTTTTAGGTTATGAAATGATGTAAAACAATTCGTTTTCTCAAAACTCAACTTTGTCCTCCATGATGATACTGACCCTTGCTGCCACCAAGTTCCAGAGAAGCTGTCAGTCCCCTAAAACTTATTCCAGGTGGCTGTTCTTCATGTGTGAGTCTAGACAACAAGTGTGAGTAGTTGTTCTGACCACGGAGAGCACCATTGCTGAGTCTGATTTTTGTTAGCACCTAACATCTGTGAATATGTTTTTTAGCAATGATGCAGTCACGTGAAGAAACCCTGGATGATTTTCCACTCCCTTCCCCAACTACCCCTCTTCTTTTGACAGAGGCCAGTCTAAAGCCAAACTGCTGCCCAGGCTGAGATCAGCTAACTCAGCATTGTCTGAGATTTCTGCTTTGAATTGCTTAATACTGTTTTTTTACTCACTACATCATGGGTAGCTGCCACTAAGTGTTTTAATTTCCCAGCAGCTTTCTTGCGCACTGATAGAGATATTTGCATGGCGTAAAAGGCTCATGGTCAGTGGATGAAAAAAAAATTGTCATCAGAGTTCCCAGGTTATTTTATTTGTTCTTGTGATGCCACATTAGTGCTGGTTTCCCTGACAACTCCGGGTTCATGAGGCCAGTTGAGCAGGCGTTGTGCCAATCAAGTAGTATGAATCATTTGTGTGTGACCTAGGTCAGGCTAGGGTAGCAAGTTTGCTTCCCAGAGGGACATTATGTTTTTATGACACTTCAGCAGTTTCCATGGTCATTTGGTGAACTCCATCTCACAACTTGCCATGGTGGGATTTGATTGCCCTCAACCTCTGGGTTCCTAGTTCAGTACTATAACCACTACATTACCATACTCCATTTGACTGGTCAAAACTCATAAACTCATATTCCTTTCATCACAAATAATTATCCATCAGTTTTAACTCTTAAAATGCTAAGATTGTTGAACTACTTATCAGCCACCTTCATAGTTCTGATACAGGAAAAGCAAATTGTTGGGGGTCACGCTAATAATGCAACATTAACTAACTTCTGCTCTGCCATTTATCTTGGTGTCCTTTGACTAAAACACCATCCAATTTTGGAACCTTCAGAATCTTCATGGAGCTTTATACTTCTGTTCACAGAAGATTCTCTCTACCTAACTATAACAATAGAATTTTTCTCTCTATTTTAGTCTCAATATTTCATTGCTCTTTCTGTGACTAGAATTGACAACATGGTTGTTATTTTCTTCCTCCACCATACCTTACCTTGAAGATCTGTGGTGCTGTTCCTGTTCATTCAGTTTTAAAAATCGCATGTATGAGGCTGGTTGTAAAGAAAGTAGATGTCAAGTAGGCACAATTCAGTATTCCAAGTAACCAACAGAAACCGGAACCCTTGGCTATATTTGGAGCCTTTATTAAATTGTGGAAGGTCTTTGTAGACGTTGAGAAATCATCTGTATTACTGTAAATTTAGAAAGAAGAAGTGATGAAATGTCTTGAAGTGAGGTCTGTTCTTTCTGTGATTCAATTGTAAACTTCTTTGAAACATTGCAAGGTTTGATTTTGTCGTGCAAAATTAAGTAATCGTTTTGAGCACAGGAAAATTGTTTAACTGGAATTGTTCACCCACTTTTCTTGTGAAGGTACTGATTTCATGCTGGGGTCTAGTTCTACAATTGTCAGTAGTCTGAAGTGACTATTCTTCCTATGTGAGCCGAGATATGAATGTCTGGGTTTATTCACCCAGTGAGGGGGTGGGATACATCACAAGTGAGCTGAATTTGTCTTTACCTGATCGCAACTAAATTTGACTGGAATTGCTGAAATGAGAAGCAGGGACCCTGATCACATGACTATAGCAAGTCAGGAGGCACATTAGTACAGCATTACATTTCTGTACCAAACATCTCCCTTTTCATACAAAATACACACTACGCACACCACTGTTCTCATGCATTAGCAGTTCGTTATTCTCAGTCTCTGCACATGTATTGCAGACATAGGGCTGGATTTATTTCTCCCCCAGATGTCTGGTTCCGTTGCAGTGGTGGGGTTGGGGGCGGGGCGGGCGGCGGGGTGTCTGAAGATAGCTCTGGCTGAGGCCCGCCACAGACCTCGACATTGGGAGGGCCTAGCCCCAGCCCCATCCACCTGGCGGTGGTGAGACTCCGTGGGGGCCCCCCCCACTGCTGAGCAATGGGATCACAATTAACATATTCAAATCAATAAAATGAGTACATTTAAATAGACAACTGCGATCTTGAGGGCCTGCCGCCATCTTTGGTGTGTCGCCAGCACTCCCGCGCCTTCAGATCCCCATCCTTGGAAACGTGGCGGCACACTGGTGGGGAGTGGGGAGGAGGTAAGTTTGTCAGTGTGGGGAGGTACGGTGGGGGGGGGGGAAATGGGGTCAAATATACTTAATGGGTGTAGGGGATGGAGGAAAGTGTCGAACCTTTGTGCAGTTTGGGGTGGGTGGGGAGGTCAGATGTAAAAAGTAAGTGTTTGGGGGAGGGGGCAAGGCATTTAGGTAATGCAATTGTTACTGGAGGGGTGTAAAAGGGGTATTATAAATTTATTTATTTTATTTTGCAGGGTTACTTCTTTAAAAATTTAAATGTGCCACCAGGACAGCCAGCCCCCTCCACGTGATGTGGGGGGAGCCGCTCCAGCTGTTTAAATGAGTCGTCACGCGGGAGATTGTGGTGGCCCTTTAGTGTGCGGCCCGCAAAGGCAGGCTGCCATTTTTTGAGCCTGCCATCAAGATCGGCGACAAGCTTTTAAAATCCAGCCCATAGTCTTGAAATCGTGCCAGTTTCATAATGGTGCATGTTGTCGTTGGCTGTTCATGCAGGTGATTTTCTTTCTCTGGGGATTGTCATTTCTATGTCACTTGTTGCCAGTGTAACTGTTGTTCCATTTCCGTTGTTGGGATGCTGTGGACCTCTGGAACTGATGGTTGATCTGTGTTCTCCAGTTTCTCCAGTTGTGCGTATGTGCCTGCGGTTGCGATGGCATATCTGGTCGTTTGCTTCCATCGCATATGATCGAGGTAACAACTGCTCTACTCGGGTCCCAAGTTGCCACTTGGGCTGACTCTTGTTGAGAGTCAAGGGATTGATTAAGAAGGGGAAAAAAAGAGTACGAGAGCAAGCTTGCAGGGAACATAACTGACTATAAAAGTTTCTACAGGTATGTGAAGAGAAAAAGATTGGTGAAGACAAATGTAGGTCCCTTACAGTCAGAAACAGGGGAATTTATTATGGTGAATAAAGAAATGGCTGACCAACTAAATGCATACTTTGGTTCTGTCCTCACAAAGGAGGACACAAATATCATACCAGAAATGTTGGGGAACACAGGGCTTAGTGAGAGAGAGGAACTGAAAGAAATCAGTATTAGTAGAGAAATGGTGTTGGGGAAATGGATGGGATTGAAGGCCGATAAATCCCCAGGGCCTGATGGAATATTTAAGGAAGTGGCCCTAGAAATAGTGGATGCATTGGTCATCTTCCAAGATTCTATAGACTCTGGAACAGTTCCTACAGATTGGAGGATAGCTAATGTAACCCCAATATTTAAAAAGGGAGGTAGAGAGAAAGCAGGGAATTCTAGACCAGCCAGCCTGACGTCTGTAGTGGGGAAAATTCTAGAGTCCATTGTCAAAGATTTTATATCAGAGCACTTGGAGAACAGTGGTAGAATTGGGCAGAGTCATCATGGATTTACGAAAGGGAAATCATGCTTGACAAATCTACTAGAATTCTTTGAGGATGTAACTAGTAGAGTTGATGAGGGGTAGCCAGTGGATCTGGTTTATTTGGACTTTCAGAAGGCTTTTGACAAAGTCCCACATAAGAGATTAGCGTGCAAAACTAAAGCGCATGGGATTGGGGTTAGTGTATTGCGATGGATAGAAAATTGGTTGGCAGACAGGAAACACAGTAGGGATAAACGGATCTTTTTCCGAATGGCAGGCAGTGACTAGTAGGGTACCACAGGGATCGGTGCTAGGACCCCAGCTATTCACAATATATATTAATGATTTAGATGAGGGAACTAAATGTAATATCTCCAAATTTGCAGATGACACAAAACTGGGTGGGAGGGTGAGTTGTGAGGAGGATGCAGAGGCGCTTCAGGGTGATTTGGACAAGTTAAGTGAGTGGCAAATGCATGGCAGATGCAGTATAATGTGGATAAATGTGAGGTTATCCACTTTGGTAGCAAAAACAGAAAGCAGATTATTATCTGAACGGCTGTAAACTGAGAGAGGGGAATATGCAACGAGACCTGGGTGTTCTCGTACACCAGCCGCTGAAGGTAAGCATGCAGGTGCAACAGGCAGTAAAAAAGGCAAATGATATGTTGACCTTCATAACGCGAGGATTCGAGTACAGGAGCAGGGATGTCTTGCTGCAATTATACAGGGCCTTGGTGAGGCCACACCTGGAATATTGTGTGCAGTTTTGGTCTCCTTATCTGAGGAAGGATGTTCTTGCTATGGAGGGAGCGCAGCAAAGGATTACCAGACTGATTCCTGGGATGGCGGGACTGACGTATGAGGAGAGATTGAGTCGGTTAGGATTATATTCGCTGGAGTTCAGAAGAGTGAGAGGGGGATCTCTTAGAAATCTATTAAATTCTAACAGGACTTGACAGGGTATATGCAGGAAGGATGTTCCCGATGGTGGGGGAGTCCAGAACTGGGAGTCATAGTCCAAGGATACGGGGTAAACCTTTCAAGACTGAGATGAGGAGAAATTTCTTCACCCAGAGATTGGTGAGCCTGTGGAATTCGCTACCACAGAAAGCAGTTGAGGCCAAAACATTGAATGTTTTCAAGAAGTGAAGTATAGCTTTTGGGTCTAAAGGGATCAAAGGGTATGGGGCGAAAGCGGGAACAGGCTACTGAGTTGGATGATCAGCCATGATCATAATGAATGGCGCAGCAGGCTCAAAGGGCCGAATGGCCTACACCTCCTATTTTCTATATTTCTGTGAGAGCAGTGAAGGTTTGTACCGTGACTGGCTCTCCAATGCTCAATTCTGGCACTGGTTTGGCAGTTTTGTCAAAATGAAAATTGGCTTTTTGCCGTTTCACCTTAATTTCATCACTCACATATGTTGCTACTTCTGGCTTCAGTAGTTTTTTTGCTATTGGAAGAGTAGTTTGGGTACAGCGTGACATTAGTCTTTGTACTGGACTACTTTCTATGCCTTCAGTCGGTGTGTTTCTCCACTCGAGGATTGCCTTATATACATCTGTGCTGGATTTGCTCGTTTTCTTTGATTCCTTTGGCGATTTTTACTGCTGCCTCAGCCTTTCCATTTGACTGGGGATGGTGCAGAGATGATGTATGGTGTTGAATTTCCCAATCCTTTATGAAGGGGCTGAATTCTTCACTCGTGAATTGAGGACCATTGTCGCGCATCACAGTGTCTGGAATGCCCTAACGACCAAAGTGTGCTTTCAGGCCTTCTACAATCTCGCCATTAGTCGTTGAGGTCAGATGATCTACCTCCCAGTAGTCAGAATAATAACTATGGTGACAAGATAATTAGTTCCTGTGAAAGTGAAGAGATCTACTCCCAGCTTCATCCCTGATCTGTCTGGGATGTCATGTGTCATCAACGGCTCTTTAGCTTGCTTAGCTTGGTAATCATTACATGCACTGCACTGGTTGAAATGATCCTTGATTTCTTTGCTCATGTTTAGCCAGTAGAGCACTTCTGTTGCCTTCCTCAGACTCGACTCAATTCCTTGGTGGCTTGCATGGATGCGCTTTAGCATTTCTCCTCTCAACTCCTTCGGGATAATGACTCTATTTCCTTTGTACAAGATGCCATCTTGGGCTGTCAACTCATCTCTGTAAGCCCAATATACTCTTGTGACCACCAGAGTGTCATTAATGCTTTCAGGCCATTCTTTCATCACTACTTCTTGCAACACTTGGAGAGTTGCATCTTGTTGGGTAGTTCTCTTGATTTGAGCAAAGTGCTGGTCTGGCAGATTCAGTGTCTCTGCTGGTTTGATGACCTCCAGAGCATGTTGAGCTGCAGCTTCGAATTGGATTTGGAAGATTTCACACTCTGTCAGAGCATCCTCTACTTTTTTCATAGGGAGTGCTGCTCTCGACAACATGTCAGCAATGTACATCTGTTTCTCTTGCTTGTATGTCACATCCAGATGATATCTCTAACCAGAGTGACATTCTTTGCAGACGCTTTGGAGCAGACAGTAGCGGCTTGAAGAAAATGGCCAGGCATTCTTTCTCAATCTGAGCGTGGCGTTTTTCTGGTTGCATTAATGCCTTGGACGCGGGTGCAAATGCAACCGGTTGTTCTTACTGCATTAGGGATGCTGCAAGTCCTGTCTTGCTGGCATCACACTGCAGGGTGACTTCATCATTTACGTCCTAGTATTTCAGCACTGGCGTTGCTGTCACTAGTTGTTTGATTTTAGTGAACGCTGCTTCTTATTCTGTGCCCCAATACCACTGCACATCCTTGGCATTGAGTTTTTTTTAATATTCTTTCATGGGATGTGGGCGTCGCTGGCCAGGCCAGCATTTATTGCCCATCCCTAATTGCCCTTGAACTGAGTGGCATGCTAGGCCATTTCGAGAGCATGTAAGAGTCAACCACATTGTTGTGAATCTGGAGTCACATGTAGGCCAGACCAGGTAAGGACAACAGATTTCCTTCCCTAAAGGACATTAGTGAACCAGATGGGTTTTTACAACAATCGACAATGGTTTCATGGCCATCATTAGACTAGCTTTAAATTCCAGATTTATTAATTGAATTCAAATTCCACCTTCTGCTGTGGTGGGATTCGAACCCATGTCCCCAGAGCAATACCTGGGTCTCTGGGTTACTAGTCCAGTGACAATACAGTACACCACCGCCTGCCCCCACGTAATGGTTCACTCCGATGACAAATTGGGCAAGAATTTTTCTAAATAATTGATGAATCCAATAAATCGTTGCACTGCTTTTACTTCTGTTGGTCACTGCATCACTGCTACCGCTCTCACCTTTTCAGGATCCTGGCAAAGACCTTTTTTTGTCAGTACATGACCTATGTACTAGACTTCGGGCATCTTAAATTGTAGATTTTTCTTGTTCAGCTTCAGGTTCATCTGGTGAGCTCTGTCTAGCAGTCGCACTAGATTTTGATCATGGTCAGCAATGGCATCTTCCATTGTGTCTTCACATCCATAAACTAGCAGATCATCCATTATAGCTTCCACTCCAGGAAGATCACTAACTGTCTGCGTTGATACTCCTCTGGAGCCATGGAAATGCTACACGGCATGCGCAACCATCTGTATCTCCTGAACGGTGTCCAGAATATAGTTAGAAAGCTGCTGCTTTCATCCAGCTTTACTTGCCAGTAACCATCCTTTGCATCCAGGGTAGTGAAGATTTTTGCCTTTGCAAGTTGTGGCAAAATTCCTCCATGCTTGGCATGGGGTGGCGAGATCTCTTCAGAACTTTGTTTAGATCCTTTGGTTTGATGCATACTCTCAGCTTTCCAGCTTGTTTCACTGCTAATCCACTCTGTAGGATTTGTCACTTTCTTGATTGCTTCTTTCTTTTCCAGCTCTTCTGTCTTGTCTTTCAGGCTGGCCTTGAGGGCAACTGGAACTTTCCTCGGCAGATGCTGAATTGGTCTTACCTTCTCATCTACTTCGAGATGATATTCTCCAGGAAGCCATCCTAAACCTTAAACACATCATTGTACTCCTCTAGGATCTGTTGCGCATTCAATGGTTTTATGTGCTGTGACACGTTGCAAATCTCTTTTTGCACGTTGAAGGTTACCAGTCCAAGCTTTAGACTTGCTCCAGCTAAGTTGAGTGGCTTTTGCTTGCCGTCTATGATCTGGAACTCCAGGTCTTGGTTCTTGTCATTGCAATGGGCTTTCAGAGTAATTTGTCTTCTCGGCACTAGTATGGTGCTATCATATAGCCCCAGCCTTACTTTCGAGGGCTTCCATTTTGGATCACCATGTTGAGCGACTTGGCACAGATCTGTGAAGGTTGTGATGTTGCACGACGCACCGGTGTCCATTTGACACTTTACGTTGACTTGCTATTCTCCTTCTGCAGTCATCATTCCAACAATCATAAACCATTTACGACCTATCAAACTGACTGAACCAATCTGTTATATAGTGTATAGTGATTTGTCAGAATCTTTGGCTAATATCTGTACCTGCTTGTCATGCTTCCTTCTAGCCAAACACTTGTTTGCAGAATGATTCGGCTTCTTGCAGTGAGAACACTGCTTTCCCCATGCTGGACCTGCCACCTTTTCCTTGTGTGATGTCCTCTGCAGCCCTTTCAAACGGTAATTTTTATCATCAAAACCTGGTCTGTCCTGCAATGAATGTGTTCTAGCTGCTGATTTACAACCTCAGCGCTTCACCACATGTCGATCGCTTTCCTGAGAATAAGTTTGTCCTCTCTCAGTAGACGTGCTCTCAGTGCGGGATCTCTTGTGTCTAATACAATCCTGTCTTTAATTAGATCATCCTTTAGTTGTGCAAATTCATAGGATTCTGTGTTAATGTAGTCACATTGATCAATGGGCTGTTTTTCACCTTGGGCCCTATTATTGAACACAAACTGTACATAAGTTACATTAATTTGAGGTTCAAAGCATGCCTTTAAGGCTTTCAAAATTTCTGCTGTTTTTTTTTGTTCTTAGGAAGGATCTAGGGTGGAATACATTTTGTAACCATCTCTCCCCAACAGTGATGAGTGTAGCTACTCTGGTTTGTTAATTAAATCTGTCGTACTTCGTAGTTTTGCCATTACAAGTGGAAAAACTGCCAGTTCTTCTTCATATAACCTTTCATTTCGACTGGCACCAGGAGAGGAAAATTTGCAGCCATTGTGTCTTACCCAGTGCTTTCAGCTGTGGCTTGCTTCTTTATTCCTTTTCTGTGGCTTTTAGCAGCTCTGAACATTCCTGTGTTCCTCTTTTAGTAGCTGTGCTTCTATACAGCTCTTTAACACTCAATTTCAGCTCTACTCTGACACCATATTACGAGCTCACAGGACAACAGTCTTGCTTGTATTGTGTCTTTATTGAACTCCCTTGTGATGGCTACCTGCAGTGAGTGCCTCATGATAGAGGTCACATGACTATCACAAGCCAGGAGGCGCGTTAGTACAATGTTGCATTTCTATCCCAAACCTTTTTACCCTTTCTTCATTTATATATTTCTGCTCCCGGTCCAAATTCAGCAATGGAGGCAATTGACCGAATTGTGCCCTGGCCAACATCAGCTCATGTAGCACAAACCGGGGATCAAACATGGATTCCATTGGTCACTAACTCAACATAATACTAAGTACTCTACAATCTGGTGTTGAATGATTTCAATGCCACTGCATGGCAGAACCAGTGTCCCTAGAATTCTGTATCTCCTCAAGGTAAATTTCTTGAAGCATGCTCAACTAAAATCTCTAACCAGAATATAAGTTGTGTGGCCGGACAATCTGATTTCTGCAGCACAATATTAAGTGTTCTAAATAGGCTTATCTGTTAAATTACAAATTTGGAGCACGTACACGCTGCAGCTAATAATTGGAGACTCCTGTGGTTTGTATTCTGTCAAGGCTGAATCTTGGTGTTGCTGCCTGGCTGGAACTCGAGCTGTTCTATTTGGGAGAGAGCTCCGTACATGTCTGGACACATGGATGTAAGGAACTGTCTCCTGAAAATGATGAATTTAAATGTTTAGAGTGGGAAGGAGAGAAGCGTTGCTTTCTAAATGTTTTAAGTTAGGTTAAGGTAGGTTGAACACTGTTTATGGAGGCTCACCTTGTGATGATGAGGTCCAGCTGGTGCCAACGACGTGATCTTGGGTGTCTCCGTGAAACCTGGTGACGGGGTTTAGTTTGAAAGAACGAATTGGTGATGCAGAGGTTGTGGTAGGTATACAACTCCAGCAGTCTCTGTCCATTCTCATTCATCCTTCCAATGCCATAGCGCCTGAGGCAGGAGGGCCATGAGTCATGGCCGGCCCCAACCCTGGCGTTAAAGTCCCCCAGCAAGAACAAATGATCGGTATTAGGAATGCTACTAATGATATTATGGAGTTTCTCGTTGAACTGGTCTTTAACTTCAGGTGTGGAGCAGAATGTTGGAGCATAGATGCCGAGTAGGTGTACTGGACCCAGAGGCTGTGAGCAGTCGGATGGACAGAATGCGTTCCGAGCCATTTGTAGGTGGTTTTATCATGCTGAGCAAAGAGTTTCTGATGGCAAAGCCCACTCGTTGCTTTCTTGGTTCTTCTGGATCCCTACCCTGCCAGTAGAAGGTCAAGTCTTGCTCCCTTAGTGATCCGCTCGCAAGGAGGCGTGTCTCCTGAAGTGCTGCAATGTCCACGTTGAGTCTGCTGAACTCATTGTTAATGATGGCTGTCTTCAGAGAGTCATCGATTTGTTTAAGATCTTCCGACAGGCCAGGACACACACTTCTGACGCTCCAGCTTGCAAAATGAAGGGCTGGTACCTTCTTTCCTTTTTTTGAAGTGCTGTTTGGTGCGGTCTAACAGTCCACTTGTCAGGCAATGACCCTAAGCTCCTAGCCCCCGTTGAAGCAGGTGGACTGTGGCGGGACAGAACCTTTCTAACTGGGGGCTGCCCGATTTGAGGCGGGCGGTAGCTGTCCAATGAGATGCGACGACCTCTCCCACCAACAAAGACAACCCGTGGCACCCAATCTCTATGCCAATTGAGCTGGACTTAAAACCTGTAACTGCTGCCTTCCGTGTTGTTTGGTCGCTGTGAGGCGACTATGGAGTGACCTGCCCAAGGCGCATGCCTGGGCGAATGTATGGAGGTTGTGAGTTGCCCAAGCATCAAAACCCCCCTCTCGGCCTTCCCAGTGGGGTCCAAAGGAATTCAGAGCATGACGTTTGGCACCATTTTGGCTGCAGGAGCTGCCGGAAACATGCCAAAGGTGACGCATGACCGCCTTAGGGGCTCCGCTCCGGATTTTCTGTTCAGGTTTTAGGGTTTACTCCCTTAGCCTTAGTCTCTCCAGAGACGCCCACAAGGCAGTGCGGTTGTTGGCTCGTATCCCTGAGCAGGGGCCCTAACAAGTAGAGTACACACTGCTCACTCCCGGCACTCCCCCCACCCCTCTCCGGCCACTCATTCCCCGCTCCCCCCCACCCTCCCCCCTCTCAGGTCGCTCGTTCCCCTCTTCCCCCTTCTCTGGCCAGTCGCTCCCTACTTTCCCCCACCCCTCTCCGGCCGCATGCTCCCCGCTTCCTCCCCCAGCCACTCACTCCCCACTTTCCCCCACCACCCCCCCCCCCCCCCCCACTCTCTCCGGCTGTGCAAATGACTACTGACAACACAGCAGTTGTATACAGCTGACCTCCGACACCGGAAACATCAAAGGAATGTATGATGGCACTAAGAGAGCTTTTCGGCCAACCATCAAAAAGATCGCCCCCCTCAATTCTAAATCAGCGGAAACGACCACTGACCCAAGCAAGTAAATGGACCGCTGGGTGGAGCACTACCTAGAACTGTACTCCAGGGAAAGTGATGTCACTGATACCGCCCTCACTGCAGCCCAGACTCTGCCAGTCACGGATGAGCTGGACTAACAGCCAACAAAATCGGAGCTCAGTAACGCCATCAATTCTCTCGCCAGCAGAAAAGCTCCTGGAAAGGATGGCATTACCCCTGAAATAATCAAGTGTGCCAAGCCTGCTATACTCTCAGCACTCCATGAACTGCTTTGCCTGTGCTGGGATGAAGGAGCAGTACCACAGGCCATGCGCGATGTCAATATCATCACCCTCTATAAGAGCAAGGGTGACCGCAGTGACTGCAACAATTACCGTGGAATCTCGCTGCTCAGCACAGTGGGAAAAGGCTTCGCTTGTGTCGTTTTAAACAGACTCCAGAAGCTGGCTGAGCGTGTCTACCCTGAGGCACAGTGCAGCTTACGAGCAGAGAGATCCACCACTGACATACTGTTCTCCCTTCGCCAGCTACAGGAGAAGTGCCGCGAACAACTGATGCCCCTCTACGTTGCCTTCATAGATCTCACCAAAGCCTTTGACCTCTTCAGCAGATGTGGTCTCTTCAGACTACTAGCAAAGATCGGATGTCCACCAAAGCTACTAAGCATCATCACCTCGTTCCATGATAATATGAAAGGCACAATTCAGCATAACGGTGTCTCATCAGACTCCTTTCCCATCCTGTGTAGTGTGAAACAAGGCTGTGTTCTCGCACCCACACTGTTTGGGATCTTATTCTCACTGCTGCTCTCTCATGCGTTTAAGTCTTCAGGAGAAGGAATTTTCCTCCACACAAGATCAGATGGCAGGTTGTTCAACCTTGCCCGTCTTAGAGCGAAGACCAAAGTACAGAACGTCATCGTCAGGGAACTCCTCTTTGCTCACGATGCTGCATTAACATCCCACACGGAAGAATGTCTGCAGAGACTCATCGACAGGCTTGCGGCTGCCTGCAACAAATTTGGCCTAACCATCAGTTTCAAGAAAACGAACATCATGGGACCGGACATCAGAAATGCTTCATTCATCAATATTGGCAACCACACTCTGGAAGTGGTTCAAGAGTTCACCTACCTGGGCTCAACCATCACCAGCAACCTGTCTCTCAATGCAGAAATCAACAAGCGTATGGGAAAGGCGTCTGCTGCTATGTCCAGACTGGCCAAGAGGGTGTGGGAAAATGGCGCACTGATACGGATCACAAAAGTCCAAGTGTTTCAAGCCTGTGTCTTCAATACCTTGCTCTACGGCAGCGAGGCCTAGACAACATAGGTCGGCCATCTTCGCTGTCTCCAGAGAATCCTTGGCATCAGGTGGCAGGACCGCATCTCCAACGCAGAAGTCCTCAAGGCAGCCAACATCTTCTATGCCCTACTGAACCAGCAGCGCTTGAGATGGTTTGGCCATGTGAGCCGCATGGAAGATGGCAGGATCCCCAAGGATGTATTGTACAGCGAGCTCGTCACGGGTATCAGACCCACCGGCCATCCATGTCTGCACTTAAGAGACGTTTGCAAATGTGACATGACGTCTTGCGACATTGACCACAAGTCATGGGAGCCAGTTGCCAGCGATCCCCAGAGCTGGTGGACAGCTATAAAGGCGGGGCTGAAGAGAGGCGCGTCGAAGAGACTCAGCAGTTGGCAGGAAAAGAGACAGAAGTGTAAGGAGAGAGCCAACTGTGTAACAGCCCCGACAACCAATTTTATCTGTAGCACCTGTGGAAGAGTCTGTCACTCTAGAATTGGCCTTTATAGCCACTCCAGGCACTGCTCCACAAACCACTGACCACCTCTAGACACTTACCCATTGTCTCTTGAGACAAGGATGCCAAAAGGAAGGTAGGTTTTTAAAAAAATGTCAATGGGGTCCAGCAAACTAACTAAACACTTGGTACATTACATTTGGCACCTTATGGATTTATACTTGCTGTGGTATCTCAGTTAAACATTGTAGGACTGCCTCCTCCAGCAAGTCTTGCTCAATTTTACCATGGAGGATCACTAGTTTAGTATCAGCGGAGAGCAGATATTGCTTAATAAACATTAAAGTTACATTGTAAATGCACCTTGTAAATAATGTCAAACCAATAAATGCTAACACCCATCGTCTTAGCATTATAAAAAGAAAAGGAATTTATTTAAACTCGTGTTTTGATTGTACAAAGCTTTGCTTTTGGTGTGGTGTTGTGCAGATCAGACAATCCATTGTGGATGTTGGCACCTTTTCTCTGCAGAAATCTGGAAGACTGATAGCCGCGCAGTGGTTAGCACCGCAGCCTCACAGCTCCAGCGACCTGGGTTCAATTCTGGGTACTGCCTGTGTGGAGTTTGCAAGTTCTCCCTGTGTCTGCGTGGGTTTCCTCCGGGTGCTCTGGTTTCCTCCCACATGCCAAAGACTTGCAGGTTGATAGGTTAATTGGCCATTATAAATTGCCCCTAGTATAGGTAGGTGATAGGGAAATATAGGGACAGGTGGGGATGTGGTAGGAATATGGAATTAGTGTAGGGTTAGTATAAATGGGTGGTTGATGGTCAGCACAGACTCGGTGGGCCGAAGGGCCTGTTTCAGTGCTGTATCTCTAAACTAAACTAAACTAAACAAGATTCTCTCAGATCATTGTTCCCAGAGGACAAGTTTTTTTTTTGAGCAGAGGGTGATGACAGTACTTGAAAGAGGGAGCTGTTAATAAAGCAGCAAGCCATAGTAAATATATTTATTCATTCATATCTTATTACTTTATAGTTTCATGACTTCTGTCATTATTAAATATTATTTGAAGCTTTACCCCCTTTCCCTCCCCTCCTTTAACTTATCATTCTTTTCTATTACTTATGCTCATAATAGGAAAGCAAAAATAGCCTTAACATTGTCCTGTAACCATTGGATTTCTTGCTATCTACATAACTAATGACTGAGTGCCTTTGAACAGTGCCACATCCAATAATATTGTGCCTTTCATTGTCTATACTGGTTTATCCTGTTTGTTTAATTCATAAAGGAATGAGGCCTGTGCTGATTTTTTTTTTTAACAATGTGTTTTAGGATTATTTAACTGAAAATGGATGGATTTCTAACTTTGTAAATAAGAATCTAATGCTAATTAATCATTGGTTAAGTAGTTGTGGAGCCTGCACCTCATTTGACCACCAACTGTTAAAGAAATCACAGCCTAACAATCCTTTTAATCCCACTAATGTTTGTGTTTGGGGGATCATGTTATGAATCCATCTATTCAAAAATACAGTTTGTCACCTATGTAATTAATGTATTATTCAAATATGAAGTCTCCTTTTAAAAGGTGAACATGTTCAGAATTGTCTCTGCTGCATTAGCACAAGAGGTGAAATATCCCCTTTTAACTCATCTCAAGAGGTTCACAAGAATTGGCAAGTTTGTTTCCTATGTTCTGATCTGTGATCCTTTCACAAGAGGACTATGTAAAACGAACCTTACTCCTTACTTTTTTTCTTCACTAATGAGCTCATTGGCCACCACTCAGCCATCCGTCCAGCATGTGCAAATAGAAATCCTTTTGATGTAGGTTACAATACAATGCACTTTTCAAAATGACAGCTAATATATTTTTTAAAAACTATTTGCTCACCAGCTTTCCACATCTCTGAGAAAATCAGAAACAATTGCTGATCACTGAAGGAAGAATCTCTCTCTCTCTCTCTCTCATATATTCTCAGGATATCTCGAAGTGTCTTTCATTGTTCTGTAAGGTAGAGTTGATGCATGTGATGGGGGCTCTGAAAAGTGACTGTTGGATGATTCTGCGCTCACTGCACCTAACTGTGCATTGATATGATCTTCAATCTTTCATGTAAAACTGAAGAATAAAAATGGATAACATTTCAAGCCAATATTTTTTCCTTGAACAACACCACAGGAGATTGACTAGTCATCTTAGTAACAAAACAGTACTAAACATGAGAACTTTTCATTATAGTCTTCGTTCCTTAATAGAACCTGTTCTCATGTGTGTCCTTGTATGCTGCTTGCAACGTTGATGAAATCTTAGCGATTTAATTTAAGGTGCTTGATTTGAGTTCTGCCAAAAAAATTCTACATGCTTATTATTAGCATGCTTTTTTAAAAATTCATTCATGGGATATGGGCGTCGCTGGCCAGCCAGCATTTATTGCCCATCCCTAATTAGAAGCTTAGAACATAGAAAAATAGGAGCAGGAGTAGGCCATTCAGCCCTTTTGATCCTGCTCCGCCATTCAATACGATCATGTCTGATCATCCAAACTCAGGAACCTGTTCCTGCTTTCTCCCCATTTCCCTTGATCCCATTAGCCCTAAGAACTATATCTAACTCTTTCTTGAATATATTTAATGATTTGGCCTCAACTGCTTTCCGTGGTAGAGAATTCCACAGGTTCATCACTCTCTGGATGAAGAAATCCCTCCTCATCGAAGTCCTAAATGGCTTACCCCTTGTCCTGGACTCCCCTGCCATCGGGAACATCCTTCCTGCATCTTGTCTGTCCAGTCCTGTTAGAATTTTGTAGGTTTCAATGAGATCCCCTCTCATTCTTCTAAACTAGCGAATGCAAGCCTAATCGACCCAATCTCTCATACGTCAGTCCTGCCATCCCAGGAATCAGTCTGGTGAACCTTCGCTGCACTCCCTCCATAGCAAGAACTTTCTTCCACAGATAAGGAGACCAAAACTGTACACAATACTCCAGATGTGGTCTCACCAAGGCCTTGTATAATTGCAGCAAGACATTCTTGCTCCTGTACTCTAATCCTCTCGCTATGAAGGCCAACATACCATTTGCCTTCTTAACTGCCTGCTGCACCTCCCCCTTTCTCAATCTATCGCCGTTCAGATAATCCGCCTTTCTCTTTTTGCCACCAAAGTGGATAACCTCACATTTATCCACATTATACTGGCATCTGCCATGTATTTGCCCACTCACTCAACCTGTCCAAATCACACTGGAGCTTCTCTGCATCCTCCTCACACTCCCACCCAGCTTTGTGTCATCTGCAAACTTAAATATATTACATTTAATTCCCTCATCTATATCATTAATATATATTGTGAATAGCTGCGGTCCTAGCACTGACCCCTGTGGTACCCTACTAGTCACTGCCTGCCACTCAGAAAAAGACCCGTTTATTCCTACTCTTTGTTTCCTGTCTGCCAACCAGTTCTCCATCCATGTCAGTACCTTACCCCCAATCCCATGTGCTTTAATTTTGCACGCTAATCTCTTATGTGGGACCTTATCAAAATCCTTCTGAAAGTCCAAATACACCACATCCACTGGTTCTCCCTTATCTATTTTACTAGTTACATCCTCAAAAAATTCCAGTAGATTTGTCAAGCATGATTTCCCTTTCTTAAATCCATGTTGACTTTGTCTGATCCCGTCATTGTTTTCCAAGTGCTCTGCTATTACATCTTTTAGAATGGACTCTAGCATTTTCCCCACTACTGATGTCAGGCTAACTGGTCTATAATTCCCTGTTTTCTCTCTACCTCCTTTTTTTAAATAGTGGGGTTACATTAGCTACCCTCTAATCCGTTGGAATTGTTCCAGAGTCTATAGAATTTTGAAAAATGACAAGCAATGCATCTACTATTTCTAGGGCCACTTCTTTAAGTACTCTGGGATGTAGATTGGGGATTTTTCGGCCTTCAATCCCATCAATTTCCCTAACACCATTTCCCTACTAATACTGATGTCATACAGTTCCTCCTTCTCAATAGACCCTATGTTCCCCAACATTTCTGGGAGATAATTTGTGTCCTCCTTTTGTGAAGACAGAACCGAAGTATGTATTTAATTGGTCTGCCATTTCTTTGTTCCCCATTATAAATTCCCCTGTTTCTGACTGTAAGGGATCCACATTTGTCTTCACTAATCTTTTTCTCTTCACATATCTATTGAAGCTTTTACAGTCAATTTTTATGTTCTCTGCAAACTTGCTCTCAAACTCTATTTTCCCCTTCTTAATCAATCCCTTTGACCTCCTTTGCTGAATTCTAAACTGCTCCCAATCCTCAGGTTTGCTGCTTGTTCTGGCCATTTTATATTTCTCCTCCTTGGATCGAATACTATCCCTAATTTCTTTTGTAAGCCTCGGTTGAGCCATCCTTCCTGTTTTATTTTTACGCCAGACTGGAATGAACAATTGTTGTAATTCATCCAGGCGCTCTTTAAATGCTAGCCATTGCCTATCCACTGTCAACCCTTTAAGTAATGTTCCTCAATCTATCATAGCCATACGTTTTTTTAAAAAAAAGTTCTTCCTCAGATTACCCCTGTATCTCTTGCCCAAATCCTACAATCTGCACCCCTTAGTTCTTGTACCATCAGTTAATGGGAACAGTTTTTCCTTGTCTAACTTGTCTAAGCCTGTCATTATCTTGTACACCTCTGTTAAATCTCCCCTCAATCCCCTTTGTTCTAAGAAAAACAGTTCCAACTTTTCCAACCTAACTTGTAACTAAAATCCTCCATCCCTGGAACCATTCTGGTAAATCTCCTCTGCAGCCTCTCAAGGACCCTCACATCCTTCCTAAAGTGTGGTGATCAGAACTGGATGCACTACCTTAGTTGGGGCCCAACTAGAGGTTTAGCATAACTTCCCTGCTTTTGTACCCAATACCTCTATTTATCAAGCCCAAGATGCTTTACTAACCACTTTCTCAATATGTCCTGCCAGCTTCAAAGATAGATGCACATGCACCCCCAGGTCCCTCTGGTACTGCACACTCTTTAGAACTGTGCCATTAAGTATGTATTGCCTCACCCTATCCTTTCTGCCAAAATGCATCACCTCACACTTGTCAGTATTAAATTCCATCTGCCACTTGTCTGCCCATTCTGCTGGCCTATCCATGTCCTGTTGCAGGTAGTTCATATCAGTCTCACTTTGCCATACCTCCAAGTTTGGTATTATCGGCAAATTTTGAAATTCTACTTTGTATTCCAAGATTCAAGTCATTTATATATAGCAAAAAAAAAAGCAGTGGTCCCAGCACCGACCCTTGGGAAACACCAGTCTATTACCCTCCAGTCTGAAAAACAACCATTTACCACAACACACTGTTTTCTGTCCTTAAATCATTTTTTGTCAATTGGACACTGACCCTCCTATTCCATGAGCTTCAATTTTGTTAACAAACCTTTTATATGGTACTTTATTCAAACACTTACTTAAAATCCATATCAACAACATACACCAGATACCCCTCATCAACCTTCTCTGTTACTTCATCAAAAAATTTAATTAGATTAGTGAAGCATAATGTGCCTTTTACAAATCCATGCTGGCTATCCTTAATTAACTCAAACCTCTCCAAATGCCTGTTGATTTTTTTTCCCTGATTATTGTTTCTAAAATCTTAGGCACCACTGATAAACTAACTTGCCTGTAGTTGCTCGGAGCATAGAAATTGCTAGGAAAATGTTATTGCGTAGAAAAATAGGAGCAGGAGCAGGCCCCCTGGCCCCCCAATTGCCCTTGAGCTGCCTTCTTGAACCGCTGCAGTCTATGTGAGGTAGGGACACCCACTGTGCTATTCAGAAGGGAGTTCCAGGATTTTAACGCAGCGACAGTGAAGGAACGGCGATGTAGTGTCAAGTGAGGATAGTGTGTGACTTGGAGGGGAACTTGCTGGTGGCGGTGTTCCCATGCATTTACTGCCCTTGTCCTCCGAGTTGGTAGAGGTCGCGGGTTTGGAAGGTGCTGTCTAAGGAGCCTTGGTGCGTTGCTGCAGTGCATCTTGTAGATGGTACACACTGCTGCCACTGTGTGTCGGTGGTGGAGGGAGTGAATGTTTGTGGATGGGGTGCCAATCAAGTGGGCTGCTTTGTCCTGGATGGTGTCAAGCTTCTTGAGTGTTGTTGGAGCTGCACATACACATTCATTTGTCTACATAACATACCAGCACAGATGTTTTTATCTACTAAGCTGCTTATATAAATGCAATAATACAAAGTTTAAAATGCTACACAACTAATCGAGAGAATTTCTCTGCAATTTCAAAAAATTGAATTAACATTTATATTATAATTGACTGCTGGCTTCCCAAATTTTTCCCTAAGATTTTTATACACCAATTATTGATGTGTTCAGAATTGCATAGATCTCTTGCTTTGTCACATTGGCAGTTCCAAAGTTTATTTTACTTAGTTAATTACTGTTTAAACAGAAACTGGTAAGTGTATATACTATACATTCATAACAAGCACATGTGCTATAATTTGTTACTTGTGTATCATTCTGCAAAATACAATGATTGTTTTAGTGCTGGGGGAAAAGAAATGGTTTTAACTATTGTGTGTCAGAAACATGATTAATTGTCATGATCTTCTTGTTTCCACGTATACTGTTTTGTGTGTTTCTCTTTGTGCCGTTGAAGTTTGAAGCTGATTTTCTTTTGAAGCTCTTTGTAAAGGACCTTAATCTACATGTGATGTGATACTGAAAGTGTGTAACCTCAAACCTGGGTTAGTCTCAACTCCATGAGATCCTTCTTGCTTCTAATGTTGTGGGATCACATCCTACTGGAGATAATCTCAGCCTACACTCCATTGCAGTACTGAGAGAGGGCTGCACTGTTGGAGGTTCCGTTTTTAGATGTGACACTAAACTAAGTCTCTCTGCCCTCTTGGGTGGTTGTAAAATATCCCATGGCATTACTTCAAAGAAGAGCAGGGAGTTCTACCCAGTGTCCTGGCCAATGTTTATCCCTCAAACAACATCACTGAAATAAATCATCTGGTCATTATCACATTGCTGTTTGTAGGACCTTGCTGTGTGCAGATTAGCTGCTGTCTTTCCTACATGACAACAGTCGCCAACTTCAAAAGTAGTAGTTCCAAAGAAGGGTCACTGACCCGAAACGTTAACTCTGCTTCTCTTTCCACAGATGCTGCCAGACCTGCTGAGTGGTTCCAGCATTTCTTGTTTTTATTTCAGATTTCCAGCATCTGCAGTATTTTGCTTTTATCAAAAGTAGTACATTGGCTGTAAAGGCTTTGAGTCAAGCTGGAGTCGTGAAAGGTGTTATAAAAATGCAAGTTCTTCTTTCTGTCAAACTGCTGACTGGTTTGCTTTCTTACTAGTCCAGACAGCATTTTTGTAGGTAACCATACTACAGATTTTGTTTGGTTTCCTTTTTAAAAATAAGCTTTTGTGTTTCTTTCTTTCTTTTTCTTTTGGGCCTCCTTATCTCGAGAGACAATGGATACGCGCCTGGAGGTGGTCAGTGGTTTGTGAAGCAGCGCCTGGAGTGGCTATAAAGGCCAATTCTGGAGTGACAGGCTCTTCCACAGGTGCTGCAGAGAAATTTGTTTGTTGGGGCTGTTGCACAGTTGGCTCTCCCCTTGCGCCTCTGTCTTTTTTCCTGCCAACTACTAAGTCTCTTCGACTCGCCACAATTTAGCCCTGTCTTTATGGCTGCCCGCCAGCTCTGGCGAATGCTGGCAACTGACTCCCACGACTTGTGATCAATGTCACACGATTTCATGTCGCGTTTGCAGACGTCTTTATAACGGAGACATGGACGGCCGGTGGGTCTGATACCAGTGGCGAGCTAACATTATTAAAGAGAACATTGCAGAGTTCTTGTTACTTTGCATCAGGAACTTTATTTCCGCTATTCCAAATCATGGGAAAATGTATAAAACCAGAGCTAATACAAATCCAGCATTAGCAGCAGTTGAATCGATGATATTTTTGATCATTCTGTTTCTAATATAAAGGAACAGGATTCCTTAATTGTCAGCTTGACAGTCTGAATTCTAATTTAAATTGCAATAGAAATTTGTGTAGTCACAAGGCTCGCAGACAACACTCAGCTCTGCACCACCTCCTTTGTCCCACAATCACCTCCGTTCTGTTACAGCTGAAAATAGAGACATGTTGTCAAGTTCTGTACTACTAAACGACTATTTGTTACAGCTGAATCATTTTTTTTCCATTAACTGCATATTAAGGAAGCCAGAGCCACCATTTTTGGCCCCAGCATGATCTCCACTTGCTTACCACTAAATCCATCTCCCTACCTGGACGTTGTCACCAGCCAAATCAGGCCATATGAATGTTTAGAATCATGGAAATGTACAGCACAGAAGTAGGCTATTTGGCCCATTGTGTCTGTGCCAGCTGAAAAGGTTGTCAAGCCTAATCCCACTTTCCAGCTATGGTCCATAGACCTGTAGGATACGGTATTTTGAGTGTATATACAATCACTTTTTAAATGCAATAAGGGTTTCTGCCTCAAACACCTTTTCAGGCAGTGAGTTCCAGATCCTCATAGCCTCTGGGCAAAAGAAAACTCCCCTCTAATCCTTCTGCAAAGTACTTTAAATCTTATACCCCCTAGTTATTGACCTCTCTGCTAAGGCAAATGGATCCTTCATATCCACTCTATCTAGCCCATCATAATTTAATACACCTCAAATAAATCTCCACTCAACCTCCTCTGTTCCAAAGAAAACCATCTCAGCCTGTCCAATTTTTCCTCATAACTAAACTTCTCCATTCCTGGCAACATCCTTCGTGTAATGTGGTGACATGAACTGTATGCAGTACTCTAGCTGTGGCGTAACTACTGTTTTATACAGATCTAGCATAACCTCCCTGCTTTTATATTCTCTATCTTGGCTAATACGGAAAGTAACCCATATGCTTAACCCTTCTCCCTTAACCATCTTCTCTACCTGTCCTGATACCTTTAGTGGGCTGTTTCCCAAAAAGTAGGCTTCAAATTCCATTTCCACCCACTGACAAGACAATATACCTCAGCAACATTGCCTATAGCTGGCCTTCCCCTAATCGTTGCTAGTAAGACCAGAATCTGGGCTCCATTTTCCATTCACCTTCTTGCTGGGCTCCCAACCCTCCATAAACAGCAAGTCACCCAAAATCTTGCCGCTCAGTTTCTGTCCTGCACTAAGCTCCAACCACCCTAACGATCTGTATCAGCTCCCTGTCTCTCAGTGGATCAAATTTTAAAGTTCTTGCCCTCATCTACAAACGTGAACATAAAAAAAAAGATGAGCATGAAAAGACTAGCTGGTCTGTGAAGTTTGCCCCTGCACCTCTGCAACCTTCACCAGTCTTATTCTTTTATTTGCCTTCCAGTCATCTGTCTTGGGCCTCTTGCACTCCTCCCTTCTCCCTTTTGCTCCACCATCTTTGACAGTCCTCAGCCATTTTGGCCTTGTTTTGGAACATGCCCCATGAATTCCCCTGTCCACAACCTCCACCCCACCTCCATGACCAGCCTTTCAAAATTTAGCTGTTCAATTAAGATTTTAGTTACCTAAAACCTCCCACAACAAAAATTCTCTGCTCCTTTTCTGCTCTGATTGTTCCTTGAGATGTCGTTATGTGTTTAAGATCACTATATAAATGTAAATTGGTGGATACCATTAGACAAGTCCTTTGACTTGGATTGGGCAGACTGAAAGAGTTTGTCTACAGCCTGGGTCAGTTTAATAGGACAGTGCACATTGGGTTTGTTGGGTATAAATAGCTCATTGTCTGAAAGGCAACTGATATGTTGCCAGTATTTTCCTAGCCTTTAGTGGCTTCAGGTCAGGAGTGAAAGGGTATGCATGTTGATGGGGCTACAGTTCTGTTGACATAGAGGAGCCAGTAGCTAGTAATGCAAACCTGGGGACAAATTCTAGTTTAATAATACTAAATTTAATGCTACATGCATCTGGAGTGGAACGAGCTGTGTTGATTTTAAGAGCTATTTCTAAGCTCATTTGTTGAAATCTATCACTTAAATTACTGATGTGTCTCTCCACTATGAATCCAGAAATCTAGCAACTTATTGATCATAATAGAAAATTGCGTTTATCTAAAGCAAGTCTTTGTTCTTAAATATACTTTTTATAGTTTCCTACTTTGTGAATAACTGACTGCAGAAGTGAATTGCTTGCATTTTGACCAGGACTAATTAAGAAAATCAGAACTTCTGTTTTTTTTTAAACCTCCTGCTCCCTGCAGTGCACTATGCTTTTGAGATGGGGCAGCAAGCTTTGTCTGCCCCGTTCACCTGATTCAACAATGTGTTTGTAAAGAATTAAAAAAACACTAGGCCAAACACATGCATGACCGTTAGTTAACTCCAACGTGGCCTGTGCCCCTTCTGGCATCTTACTGTGACTGAGAAAGTGGGCAGATTTTTCTCCCATGTTGCTGTGAACACTGTCCAAAAAACAACAACTCACGTGTACAAAACCAATCAGGAAGACAATTCTCTTAATTTCATCCTCACCATGGAGAGGCTTCTCCCCTAATAACACAACTGAGTTAGGAAACCTGAGCTACTTCATTGCCAAGACTTGGACTTTACTGAAGTCAATGAAAAAAATGAGCCAGGCAATGACCATCTCCAACAAGAGAGAATCTAACCATCTCCCCTTAATGTTCAGTGGCATTACCATCACTGAATCTCCCACAAACAACATCTTGGCAGTTACCATTGACCAGAAACTGAACTGGACCAGCCATATAAATGCTGTGGCTACAAGAGCAGGTCAGACGCTAGGAATCCTGCCGAGAGTAACTCACCTCCTGTCTCCCCAATGCCTGTCCACCATCTACAAGGCACAAATCAGGAATGTGATGGAATACTCTCCACTCGCCTGGATGGGTGCAGCTCCAACAACACTCAGGAAGCTTGAACCATCCAGGATAAAGCAGCCCGCTTGATTGGCACCCCATCCACCACCTTCAAAATTAACTCCCTGCACCACTGATGCAGTGGCAGCATTGTGTACCATGTACAGGATACACTGCAGTAACTCACCAAGCCTCCTTCGACAGCACCTACCAAACCCACAACCTCTACCAAGGACAAAGGGCAGCAGATGTATGGGAACAGCACCACTGGCAAGTTCCCCTCCAAGCCACACAGCATTCAAACTTGGAACTATATCACTGTTCCTTCGCTGTTGCTGGGTCAAAATCCTGGAACTCCCTCCCTGACAGCACTGTTGGTGTACCTGCAGCAGTTCAAGAAGGCAGCTCACCACCAATTTCTCAAGGGCAATTAGGGATGGGCAATAAATACTGGCATAGCCAGCGATGCCCACATCCCACGAACAAATTAAAAATGTAGTTTGGAGGGAAAAAATGCAAAGTATAAAAAAAAAACAGAGCAGAAGGGGTGAAAAGGAAGAAATTGAATTCAAGTTCAATCCAAATCAGGAGGGGAGCAATTAAACAATAGATTCTGAAACAAAAATGTATATGCAGGAGATGGGCATTCCAGGGTCCATATTAATCTAACTCAATATTCGATTTGATTGTTGTCAGGTAGTAGTTTCACAGTTCTGTAGGACTGCTGGAAATTTAGTACATTGTAGACAAATGAATTTGGTGGCCTTTGAGGCTGAATCCTCATAGTATCAAACTGTAGAGCAGCTGCCTGTTGCTATGCCACTAATCTCCACCACTGACATCTGCACAACACACAGCAGGATCAGACATCCTGTCTCCAATGATGGCTATGCATATGCCCTGGGGGAAAGGAATAGGCGTAGTTACATCAAGCTGGAGTAAGGGATGGCAGAGTGCATTTTAAAGAGAACTGATTTTGCATTAAGTGACGCATATTTCAAGAAACTATCTCCATTGTTTGTTGGGAGACCAATGAGAGAAGAAATGTCTGACTCTATAAGCGTGGGGAGTGATTTATTTGTAGTGAACAGGTTTATGATTTTGATACATTAGAGGGTCTACTGTTAGCATGTTTAGTTGTACATTGTATCTACTGACTTACAACTATCTTTTCTCTGATCACTCTGATTGAAGGCTGTTGACTATGTGTTCACTTCTATTTAGTGTTTTTGTTATGTTCTAGGAGTTCAAGAAAGTTAAAACTGTACAGAATCCGTGTTCGTACAATGTACCTAATTATTTTTTAAATGTTTGTTTTCAATGCTGCCCAAGATGACAGATTTTGGAGCCCATAAATGAAAAATTTTGCAACAGATTATATGGCCATTCTCATTGCTGTTTGTGTGTCCTTGCTGTACAAACATTGGCTGCCACATTTCCTGTGTTACAATAGTGAGCACAATTCAAAATTATTTTATTGACTAAAGCACTTTGGGCTGTCTGAAGTTATGAAAAGTGCTATATAAATGCAAGTTCTTTAAAATCTTTCATTCAGTATATCTTACTTCAGGATAGTATTATCCTCTCTGAGGGGTATAGTAGCACAGTGGTTATGTTACTGGACTAATAATCCAGTGACCTGACTACTGATCCAGAGACATAAGTTTAAATCTCACCATAGCAGTGAGGAAACTGCATGTGCGGAGTTTGCAAGTTCTCCCTGTGACCGCGTGGGTTTCCGCCGGGTGCTCCGGTTTCCTCCCACAGCCAAAGACTTGCAGGTTGATATGTAAATTGACCATTGTAAATTGCCCCTAGTGTAGGTAGGTGGTAGGTGAATTGAGAGAAGGTGGCGATGTGGTAACGAATATGGGGTTAATGTAGGATTAGTATAAATGGTGGGTGATGGTCAGTACAGACTTGGTAGGCCAAAGGGCCTGTTTCAGTGCTGTATCTCTCTGACTCTAAAGAGCAGCAATGCAACACCGTTCCTGCCCCCCACCCTGAATTTTCTCTCCGAGTTGCACATTAACCTGACTTGGACATATATTGTCATTGGGTTAGAATCTTGGAAGTTCCTACTTCTCACCATTGTGAGACTACCATCAACTGCAGCAGATCAAGTAGAAGGACCACCACCACCTCAGGGTATGTAGGGATGAGAAATAAATGCAGCCTTGTCTGTCTCTCTTTCCCCCATCCCAAGAACAATTTTTTTTGAAAAAGTACAACTTGATTCCTGTTCTATGCTGAGTTAGGTGATCTCAGATGGGATAGCATTTGGGGTGCAGTTGGCTTCAGCACTCATAGTCTAGGGAAGAGAAAAAAATAGCAAGTGTTTCCAGTGATTCCTGTTAGAAAATGTGTTTGTGAACTCCTAAATGTTGACTCTTGTATATCGGCATCATTATTGTACTCCTGGATTACTTTTTCACCCTATTATACTGTTCCCCTTTCATTGCATTGTTAGAAACTTTAAATCCATTATGGCAGACTGGCTTATGTTCAGCAATTTGATATAGCAGATTACTGTTTTAGATCTCAACGGCAACATTCAATGGAACATGAAACGTCCAGCAGGCTCCAGTTTGTGCTGTTAGTTTTTTGCACTACAAAATTGCAATAGAAATCACATTACATTTTGAATAACTAATGTAATGAGTTTTTTGTTGTCTGATGCAACATAAATGCGATGCATGGAGTCCAGTTGGTTGAAGATCTCAAACAGGTTTATTACAGCTAAACTATTTTATACAGTACAGAGCAAACTATTTACAGAACCTTATTCTGGGTGTTAGTTGCAATGTGACACTGGCCTTGGGTCACATGACTATGTCCTGGTACTTAGCTCATTAGCATACTAAGATCTTAAAGGGACATCACTCTTAAAGGCAATCATACAACAACTAAGGCTGTTATAAAAGGCCTATAAAAGCCTGATAACATTTCTAGAACTTTGTGTTCTGCCACACAAACTCAGTAACACCAAAATAAAAGCAAAATACTGTGGATGCTGGAAATCTGAAATAAAAACAGAAAGTGCTGGAAATACTCAGCAGGTCTGGCAGCATCCCTGGCGAGAGAAACAGTTAATGTTTCAGGTCTGTGACCTTTCATCAGAACTGGCAATGATTAGAAATGTAATGGGCTTTGAACAAGTGAAAAGGAGGAGGGGGGAAGAAGAACAAAAAGAATAGGGCAGAGGGCAGGAGAGATTAAATAACAAATATGTCACAGAACAAAGGCAAAGGGAGTGCTGATAGTTGTATTAAAAGACAGAACATTAGTCAAGAGAGTGTTGATGGCAGAATAATGAACATCTCTGTCCAAAAGCAAAAACCTGAAAAACATGGTTGAAAACAGGCCCATGGCTAAAAAATAAAATAAAAAAGGCAGTCATACTCTGCAATTGTTGAACTCAACGTAAGTTCCCCAATTACACACTCTCCCTCTCTTTTTCTCTCACACACTGGAAAAAATATAGAAATTCACTCTGCAGAGGTCTGCTATATATTAAAAAAAAAAGACAAAAAAGCTACTTTGGCCAAATACTTGCTAATTCTTGATTAAAAAAGAAAGAAGATATGGAAGTCAGTTGTTTCTTTTTTGGTCTGGTATATGGAAACAAGTCACTGGGATCGTTTCAGAAACGGCCGTTCTGGAGATGTCGAGAATTATTCTAGTAGGCTTTTTAGGAAAATGTGGCATCAAGGTTTTTCAGCCAGCACACGTTTGAATCGCAGGATTTTTTCCCAGCTCCTCGGAAGCTATGCATCACCAGGGATTTTTTCTTCCACACTGGATCTTGGCAGGATTTTTTGAAAAAATCCGAGGAGAAGCTGAGCTGGGCATTTTTTTTTTCTTCGGCAGGAAAACACCAGCTGTCATCAAATAGTTCACACCCCAACTAACTGAAAACAATGTCCACACCCCAAAACAGAGAGTCAACCTCCTGACCTCCACAAACCTTGACATGTGGCTTCTCTGTAACCATTTTTCCCCAGGTCACCAAGGGCTCCGCTGCCTACTGAGCCCAACCCGCAGGCCGTTTCCAGGACAGGTGGTCCTCAAACAATATCTTGTCCTGTCGGTGAACTTGGTTTTAAAAAAAACACGTGTGAAACCTTTTCAGTTTTAACACAAGTCCTTAAAAAATTATATATTTTTTTAAAAGGTAGCATTTTCGTAACATGATCAGCATGGATTTCACTTAAAACATTAATATGTCTTCAATGAAGTCAAAACCATTCATGGTGACTGATCAAACCAAGCCACACTCATAGATTGAGATCTGGCAATGGAGTACTGACACTTGATTCATAAAAGGTATCCATAAAGGAATCTGTTTGTACGTCTGAAGTAATCCTGTAATCTGACAGTGTAGGTATAATAAAGGATTTTAAAGTTTTTTTTTCATTTGTTAGGCTTTATGCAACATTTATTGTGTATTTTATTATTTTGTACTGCATGTGACACGTATGCATCTCATGCTGACTGCAATTTTTCATTTATTTTCCTGTATTTACAGTTTCTTTACATATACCAGAAGTTTTTTGACTATTCTCTAAAGGTGGTTTAGTTTTCTTGACACACACATCGTTCCAGTTGAATTAATTGCATTCAGAACTCTATGCTGAAATTCATATACTGGCTTGTATAGCTCAATTTGAGACATCTCACTGATCTGGCTGTCACAAGGACTCTGAGCCTGTCCCTTTCTTTTGCCCATCTGAGCCAATAATAAATACTGAGCTGAGTAAATAATACTGAAGAATGTTGGCATAATGTTGCTGGAAAACCAACTCCCTGCTGTGGACTCGATGAAAGTTAGTTTAATTCTTGCTTTTTTCCCATTATGAGGCCAGCTGATTTAGACTGGGAGGTGCCCAGCAGGGGAAGGAAAATATTACATGGAGTTTCATATCTGAGCCATCCCCAGCACACCACTGCCCAGCAATAGAGGCTATTGAATGTGGTCTAGGAAGAAGTTGACCATCCTCCCTCTGAATATAGAAATGTCAAGGCCAGGCGAACCAAGTGCTTTCTTCCGTTACTGTTGAAAATGCAGTTCAATATATGTAGGGTAGATTCAGCAGTAATAAAGTTGGCACGTATTCCTGAATTACTACCATTGGAAGCAGTTCTGTAGTAGCCCAATGCCTTGCTGCCAAATCTCCCCCATTTATGTTGTACACTGATTTGGCAACAATGAATTTAATATGCATGTGGGATTTGTATTTAGTTGCTTTGAATGATGAACACAATTTTAAAACCACTATGTGGGGAAGAATCTTTGTGCCTGTGCTGTTGGTGTAAAGTCACATTTCCAGCATTTCCCTGTCTGGATTGGACTCCTCCCATGTTAGAGGAAGGGTTATTAGGATATAAAGGAGCTGCATGAGGAGTCCCAGGGAGCCCTTGTCATAGGAGCCCTTGGAGCAGGCTTTCAGGTACCCCTTCAAGAACATCCTGATGCAGATCCACAGAGCCTGCATCCAGGCTCGCCAGCTGCACATGCTGGCCATGTGTATGTATTAGTCCCTGTCCGTGTAGCGGAGCCTGATCTCGGCCATCCCTGCCATTGGACAAAGACCTTGCTTCGCAACCCTGGAGTGGAAGAAAGTCATCCTCGTTCCCGAGGGACTGCCTAAGAAGAAGGAGGATATAATAGCACTGAGTGCTGTTTGTTTGGCATTGGATCCAGCTGGCAAACCTCCTAAGTTGTGCCATGATGTCTTTGGCATTGGTGGTGTTGCATTTACTTTGCAGGGCTTGTTCTAATGTGAAGCTTGCTGTTGGAAGGAGCCCTGTATAGTAACAGTGTGAAATAAGTAATAAACCAACACAGTGAAGCTGTGACAATTTGAAAATTGGTTTATCAACACTTATCATATGACTAGCAGAACAAGGATAACTTAAGATCTGCTTAAGCTTTTGGCAGCAAAATACAAGAACGGTTTGTGTTTCTTGAGAGGCTTCTTAACTCATTCTCCTTTTGTGTCAGCTGTCGGAATGTGTGTGTAAAGAAATACTAGCTCTGGTTTTTATCACCGTGTTCGTTTATCCACCTGTTTTCTTCATGATTCTGTGTGCATCAGTCAAATTCCTCCCCATTTTTCAAGCCCCCTGCCCATTCAAAATGTATGCAAAAGTCGGGACAAAAACAGTTTGGCCAATTGGTTCGTTCTTCAATTATTCAAGCTCTTCTGTTTATAATGTCCAGCTGTAGTTTGATATTTTCTTTTGTGCTTTTTGCCCCAACTGAAAGTTGCTTCCAAGCATTTATTATTCTTGAGAGGTTATTCTTGATGCAATTCAAATACTTCCCTGAGTTACATTATAGTAATCCTGGGTTTATCTTGTCCATATGACCTATAAAAGCTTGTTTGCCTCGAACCTTGTTGGGATACAGTTACTCCAGATCACTCCACAACCCACTTTAATTGAGCATTATATTAACTGTACCTTGACTGTGACTGTCAGGCTGTACAGCCAGAGTATATTACAGCTGAGCCCAAATGTTCTCTTCCAATCTCCATACATATAATTTCAGGTATAACTGCTTGATGGTACTCTGAAATGGATTCCTTGGTTAATTTTACCCTTGCTCACATGGGGATGTGGAGGTCAATTGTGGCATCCATGAGATCAGCCAAGGTAGCAGAAGCCAAACATCTAAACTGTTCTCTTCCTGGTTTCTACTATACTAATATGGGCATCCACCCGACAATGTGGAAAATTGCCCAGGGATGTCCTGTCAAAAAAAGCCAAGACAAATCCAATCTGTCCAATTACTGTCCCATCAGTCCACTTTGAATCATCAGTAAAGTGGCGAAATATGTCATTGATAGTACTAGAAGTGGCACTGACACAGCAACAAGCTGCTCACCGATGCTCAGTTTGGGTTCCGTCAGGGCCACTGCAATCCAGATCTCATTACAGCCTTGGTCCAAACATGGATAAAAGAGCTGAACTCCAGAGATGGGGTGTGTGTGACTGCCCTTGACATCAAGGCAGCATTTGACCAAGTGTGGCATCAAGGAGCCCTAGTAAAATTGAAGTCAATGGGAATCAGGGGAAAACTCTGCACTGTTGGAGTCATACCTAGCACAAAGGAAGATGGTTGTGGTTGTTGGAGGCCAATAATATCTCAGCCCCAGGGCATCACTGCAGTAGTTCCTCAAGGTAGTGTCCTAGACCTAGTCATCTTCAGCTGCTTCATCAATGATCTTCTGTCCAACATAAGGTCAGGTGGGGATGTTCGCTGATAGCAGTTTTCACTTCCATTTGTGACTCCTCAGATACTGAGGCAGTCCATGTCCCCGTGCATCAAGACCTGGACAACAGTCAGGCTTGGGCTGGTAAGTGACATTCAGCCACAGACATGCCAGGCACTGGCCATCTCCAACAAGGTGGAATCTATCCTTGATATTCAACGGCATTACCATCACTGAATCCCCCACTATCAACATCCTGGGTTACCAGAAACTTAACTGGACCAGCCTTATAAATACTGTGGTTACAACAGTAGGCTGGGAATTCTGCAGCGAGTAACTCTCTCACCTCCTGACACCCCAGGGCCTGTCCACCTTCTACAAGGCATAAGTCAGGAGTGTGATGGAAAACTCTCCACTTGCCTGGATGAGTGCAGCTCCAACAACACTCAAGAAGTCCAACATCATCCAAGACAAATCAGCCTGCTTGATCAGCACCCGATCCACCAGCTTACATGTACACTCCCTCCACCATCGGCGCACAGTGACAGCAGTGTGTACAATCTGCAAGATGCACTGCAGCAACTTGCCAAGGCTCCTTCGACAGCACCTTCCAAACCCGCAATATCTACCACGTAGAAGGACAAGGGCAGCAGACTCATGGGAACACCACCACCTGCAGATTCACCTCCAAGTCGCTCACATCCTGACTTGGAACTATATTGCCATTTCTTCGATGTCGTTGGCTCAAATCCTGGAACTCCCTCCCTAACAGCACTGTGGATGTACCTATACCACATGGACTGCAGCAGTTCAAGTGTGCAACTCACCACCACTTCTCAAAAGCAACTGGTGATGGGCAATAAATGCTGGCCTTGACAGTGATGATTGCATTCCAAGAATGAATGAATTTTAAAAGAAAATGCTGAGAGCTATGCAATACAGTGCAACTACCCATTGAGCAATGGGCTAATTCCCATAATAGGTTTGTTGTTGGTTGTCTTATTGCAAAAGTTTGTTGTGACTATCTGCCATAACCTATACAGTGTTGGTGAGTATACTCCCTTGCTTGTAAACATTACCAAGAATAATCTATAGTACTTCTGCTCTCCAATTCCTAACCAAATCTTTTCAACCAAAGTTCACTGAAGGATTTGACCTCCCAAATATCTATTTGCCAAATTTCAATCATTTCTTTTGTTGGAAACATTTACATTTTACACACACAACTTGTTCTCTATTTTGAGAACAAAGGCTGCTTCTAGCCAATTTTTGTTTCCACTAGTTATTTGTGTTTAAGAACCGAAATTCCTTTTGGTGTTATGAAGTGTTACATTTGTGCAGCAAATTTTAGTTGTTTTTCTGATATTTAAAATAATCTAGAAAACAAACTTTTAAAATGAGCACCTAAATATGTAAAAATAAAAGCCTTTTTAGAAATCCTTTTTGAAGTGTTTTTGAGATGCGATGTGGTGCTATGTCCATCGTTCCCTAATGTGATGCCATCTATAGAGATTATTGAAGGAATTTCCAAAATGTTTTATTTTTCTTTCTCCTTCAATTATCCTGTCCGCAACTGAAGACACTAGCACTTGCTGAAGTATGGTTTCACAGGTGCTGGAAGTGACCATTTTTCAAAATGTTAAATAAACACTTAGGCCGGGATTTTATCTGGGCGACAGGAGTCTCGATATCTGGCAAAGGCGACGCTGAGAACCCCCCGTTATCTCTTCTGTGGGAGGCCCGCTGAATCAAGTGCCAATTAGGCACTTAACTCGACATCAGTGGGCCTACCACGGGATCAAGGGCCTCAGGGATGGAAGTCCCGCACTCAGAGCTGCAGGCCAATCAGAGGCCAGCAACTCTCTAACTACTGAGCAGCACCACCGCAGGGGTGCCAGATTCCGCTAAGTGCCTTTTAATGAGGGACCCCACCCGCCCCGGAGCCGCAAACAACCCTCACAGTTTTTCCTGCCATGCTTCCCGTGTAGCGACTGGCCCACCTGCCGTTTGGCTAATTGCGGCGGTGGCGGGAAGGCTGTTCACGGGCCTTCCCATCCCAGACTTGATTTCAGTGGAGGCAGTTCCCCCCCACCACCATCCCACCAGATTATATGACCGCCCCACCTCTAAACCCGCCGCAGGGGAGAGCACAAAAATTTCCCCCTCGCTCTCTAGGCTCACGTATGAATGAAGGCCATTTAAGTGAGGGACTGAAGGGCAGTGGATGGAACGAGAGCCCAGCAAGCATTGGAGAAAATTAGAGATTTGTTTTCAAAAGGAATCTCACAATTTCTTATAAGAAATTATCTTTTAAATTTGTGCCCTTTTACTTGTCCTTGTTGGTAGTGAGAGGGGACAAATTTCAGATAATCGTGAAGAATTAAAGGGTGGTTTGAAGTATATCTTCACATAACTTGCATCTAGTAAAATGTCCAAAGGTGCTTCACAGGAGTGTTATGAGACAAAATCTGACACAGATGCACAGAGATATTGAGATAGGTGACCAAAAAGTTGGTCCTGGGTTGTAAGAGGTAACTTAAAAGAGGAGAGATGGGTAGGGAGATGGAGAGGTTTAGTGGGGGAAATTCAAAAGCTTAGGACCAAGGCAGCTGAGGGCATAGCCAGTGTCAGAGCAAAAGAAATTGGATGCACAAAAGGCCAGAATTGGAGGAACACCAAAATCTCTGAGGGTGGGTAGACTGGCGAAGATTACAGACATAGGGAGGGGTGATACATGGAGAGATTTGAACACACAGTTGAGGCATTTCCAGACTGTCAGCCATTGTAGGTCAGCAAGCACAGGTGTGACTGGTGAGTGGGATTTGGCGCAAGTTAGGATACGGGCAGCAGATTTTAGATGAATGGTTTAAATGTGCAGTTCTGAGCCACTAACCATTGTTGAAGCAGAGTCCATAAGTAATTTTAAAAAACAATGTTATTTGGAAAAGGAATATTTAAGGTCATGGAGCATAAGCGAGATTAATCCCAGTACACCATGGAAAATGTCTGTTCTGAGCTTTAACATTCAATGATTCTGTGCACAAACCTAGACATTAAATATCAACAAGTTAATCAATTCAGTGGGCTGGTAAAGGAGAGCACATCACAGTGTAGACCCCTTCTGTCCTAACTGCACTGTGTGTACACTTTCCAGGTATAATGACCAGATGGCAATTGGGGTCTTTCCCCTCCCCACCCTAGAGAATTGAGGCCAGTTGCACTCTTCTGTTGCCACCATGGCACAGATTAGTTAACTAAGGACATACTGGTAATTGAAACTGCAGTCATCCTGTTCGACATGGATCAGCATATCCCTACCAATACATTTACCCATAAGTCTTCACCTCAAGATTAAAATGGATTTTATTTTGGTGCATGTAACTGATCATAGCAAGACGTACATGACTAGCAGCACAGAAGTAAAAACCCATAATCAATTCAGTTAATGTGCTATTTTCGTATCATTGCTGGATTTGATTCTGGGCAATGAGGTGGATCAAGTGCCAGTAGGGGAACATATAAGAGAACAGTGATCATAGTATCATAAGGTTTAGATTAGCTATGGTAAAAGACAAGGAGCAATCTCTAGTAAAAATAATTAATTGCAGGAGAGCCAATTTGAGTGGGTTGAGAACAGACCTGCCCCGGGTAAATTGGAATCAAAGATTGACGGGCAAAACTGTAATGGAACAATAGGGTGCCTTTAAAGGGGAGAAGGTGTGGGTACATTCGAGGTACATTCCCACAACGGGGGCAAAGGTCGGACAACTGAAGCAAGAGCCCCCTGGATTAAGAGAGATAGAGAGTAAGATGAAGCAGTAAAAGGGGGCTTAAGACAGATGTCAGGTTGATAAATCAGGCTGACTATAGAAAGTTCAGAGGAGCATTGAATAAAGAAATGAAATGCGAAGAAAGAGTATGGGAAGAGACTGGCAACTAACATAAAGGAAAATCCAAAAATCTTCTACAGGCATGTAAATAGTAAAACAGTAGCAAGAGGAGGGCGGTGTGTGGCGATTCAGTGCCAAAAGGGGGATCTATGCATGGAGGCAGAGGGCATGGCTGAGGTACTAAATGAGTACATTGCAGCATCTTCTTCCTTGGTAAGAACAGTTGCAAAGTCATAGTGCCGGAGGAGATAATTTGGATGCTGGTTGGGCTAAAATTTGATGAAGAGGTGGTGATAGAAAGGCTGGCTTTACTTGCCACAAAGACTGGATGGGATGCATCTGAGGATGCTGAGGGAAGTCAGGGTGGAAATTGGGGAGGTACTGGCTGTAATCTTCCAAACCTCCTTAGATACAGGATGGTGCCAGAGGACTGTTGAATTGTAAATGTTACATCCTTGTTCAAAAAATGGTGTAAGGGTAGACCCAGCAACATCAGGCCAATCAAGTTAATATCGGTGGGAAACTTTTAGAACCAATAATCTGGGACAAAATTAACGGCCACTTGGACAAAGGTGGATTGAGTAAGGAACACCAGCACCGATTTGATAAAGGCAAATCATGTTTAACTAATTTGATTAAGTTTTTTGATAAGTTAACAGGGAGGGTTGAAGAGGGTAATGCGGTTGATGTGGTCTATATGGACTTCCAAAAGGCATTTAATAGACATAATAGGCTTGTCAGCAGTGCTGATACCTATGGAATAACAGTGATAGTGGTGGCATGGATACAAAGTTGCCACAGTAAAAGGAAACCGAGTATTGGTGAACGGTTATTTTTCAGACTGGAGGAAGGTGGTGTTCCCCAGGGGGTCAATACTAGGACTACTGCCTTTCTTGATGTATGTTAATACTTAGACTTGGGTGTACATGGTACAATTTCAAAATTTGCAGATGACACAAAATTTGTAAGTATTGTGAACTGGAAGGAGGATAGTGACAGACTTCAGGAGTAGGTTAGTGTTGTAAGTCCAACCATCTTCAGCTGTTTCATCAATGACCTTCCCTCCATCATAAGGTCAGAAGTGGGGATGTTCACTGTACGATATTCAGTACCATTTGCAACTCCTCAGACACTGAAGCAGTCAGTGCCGATTTGCACCAAGACCTGGACAACATTCAGGCTTGGTCTGATAAGTGGCAAGTAACATTCGTGCCAGGCAATGACAATCTCCAACAAGAGAGAATCTAACCACCCTTGACATTCAACGGCATTAACATTGCTGAATCCTCACTATCGACATCCTGGAGGTTACCAATGACAAGAAACTGAACTGGAGCAGTCACATAACTATTTTGGCTACACGAGCAGGTCAGAGGCTGGGAATTCTCTAGCAAGTAACCCACCTCCTGACTCCCCAAAGCCTGTCCACCAACTACACGGCACAAGCCAGGAGTATGATGGAATACTCTCCACTTGCCTGGATGAGTGCATCTCCAACAACACTCAGGAAGCTTGACACCATCCAGGGCAAAGCAGTCCGTTTGATTGGCACCCCCATCCACCACCTTAAACATTAACTCCCTCTTATCACTGACACACAGTGGCAGCAATGTGTACAATCTTCAAGATGTAGCAACTCACAACGCCTTCTTTGACAGCACCTTCCAAACCCGTGAACACTTCCACCTAGAAGGACAAGGGCAGGAGACACATGGTAACACCACCAACTGTAAGTTCCCCTCCAAGTCGCACACCATCCTGACTTGGAAAGATATTGCCGTTCCTTCGCTGTCGCTGAATCAAAATCGTGGAACTCCCTCCCTAACTGCACTATGGGTGTACCCGCACCAGATTGATTGCAGCAGTTCAAAAGGCAGCTCATCACCACATTCTGGAGGGCAATTAGGGATGGGCAACAAATGCTGGCCTTGCCAGCGACGCCACATCCCATGAAACAAATTTTAAAAAAGAACATAGGCTGGTAGAATGGGCGGTCACGTGGCAGATTAAATTTAATGTACAGAATTGTGAAATGATACATTTTGGTAGGAAGATTGAGGAGAGGCAATATAAACTTAAGGGTACAATTCTAAAGGGGGTTCAGGAACAGAGAGACCTAGGGGTATATGTGCATAAATCATTGAAGGTGACAGGGCAGGTTGAGAAAGTGGTTAAAAAGGCATATGGAATCCTGGGATTTATAAATAGGAGCATAGAGTACAAAAGCAAGAAAGTTATGATGAATCTGTATAAAACACTGGTTCGGCCTCTACTGGAGTACTGTGTCCTATTCTGAGCACCGCGCTTAAGAAAAGAATGTGAAGGCTTCAGAGAGAATGCAGAAAAGATTTAAGAGAATGGTTCCAAGGATGAGGGATTTCAGTTACGAAGATAGATTATAGAAGCTGGGATTGTTCTCAGACAGAGTATATAGGGAGAAACTGTTCCCATTGGCAAACAGGTCGAGAACCAGAGGACACCAATTTAAGGCGAATGGCAAAAGAACCAAAGGCAACATGAGAACTTTTTTTTACACACAGCAAGTGGTTAGGATCTAGAATGCACTGCGTGAGAATGTGTTGGCAGATTCAATTATGGCTTTCAAAAGGGAATTGGATAATTATTTGAAGATTTTTTTAAAAAAAGATTGCAGGGCTATGGAGAAAGGGCCGGGGTGGGTGGTGGGATTACCTGAATTGCTCTTGCAGAGAGCTGGCACAGACTCGATGGGATAAATGGCCTCCTTCTGTGCTGTAACCATTCTATGATATCCTGAAACCATTTCAGAATAATTATTTTCCTAAACACTAATTTCTTTTGTCAAGCTTGATGGTTCTAAATAATCCAAATCAGTATTATGTAATCCAGTGCAGTTATGGGAAAAATGACTGGGCTTACCTGTTCAGTTATCAATGAATCTTGCAGTTCTTTTGAAAGTGCCACCCTTTTGTTTTGAGTCAAGGAGCGAGTAATAAGTTGAAGTTGAAAGCTTAAGTTTGTGGTATGCTTTGGTGTGACACATCCCTGTTTCATTTGAAATATATTGCAATTCTGTTTTCATATTCCAGTTTAGTTTACTCTATTTTCTTTGTAATTTTGTTCCACACTGTCCTGTTTCTACTGATTTGTATTTGTCTCTCACCACTCGCTATCCTCCCCCATGTATTACTGAAACGTATTGGTCCATAATTGGTTATCAGAAATAAAGGCACGGCTGACAGCACTCTGTCATTTTATGCACAAATTCTACAGCATCTTCAAGTGAGGGGGTGGTATGCATTTAAATGTGGAAATTCAAAGGTTGCTATTCGAGATGTGCTGCTTCACTGACAGCTTTGCAAAAATGGCATCTCACTGTCTGTATTGAATGGCATGAAGTTCCTGTATTTGCACATTAGTTACAAACTAAACTTGCCACAAAAGTTGGCTTGTAATTTCAGTCTAAGTACCCTTTTAATGACTTAATTATTGCCAGTCAACCATTTCTGGCACTACAAGTTAACTATGACCAATGTGGAGTCTCAACACTTCAGGTTTTAATTGTTCAAGAGTTGAAAAGTACAACATTTTTAAAAACTTTTTTCTGTTTTTCTCCCTCAATCCAACCTTTCTTTCCCCCTCTTTCTCTCTTTGCACCTAATTTAACAGTAAATTCACCCACTTTAAGTTACACTTCCTTCTCAGTCCTTACACTGTTTTTCACAATCCTTCAATCTGATTGGTTAAGGATACACAGTTGCTTGCCATTTTCACTCAGGTCCCAGATGCTTGGTTTCTCTCACTGTGATGTTATCAACTCAGGCTTTCAGCAACTTGCCTAGCAAAAATTTAAAAAACCCAGGTGGGCAAGTCTAACAGCAGATGCTATCATATGCCCTGCCATTGTCTACCAGAAAAGATTTGACACCGATTTCCAAATGCTTCATGCCATTCTAAAGTTGTGGACAACATTAATTACTCCCAACCAAATATGCAGCTGCAACCCCAGGTACAGGAATTTTGGTGTATGTGTTCTTGCTTTTACTACTTCATACCTTGTTGTAAGAGTCACTGACTTCAAACCAATTATAAAATCTCTGAATATCCAATTCTGTTTTTAAAATAGATACATTAAAATATGTCTCATACCACCAAGAAATTGAACTTTGGGTTATATGTGAGTGGAGGAGGTGGAAAGTACTGTAAAGTTTTTTTTTAACCTGAACAAATTCTTACCAGTTCAAGCCTCCTTATTGTTTTGCCTTACTGGTGACTTCAATGACCAACTGTGTTGTGGAACAGCTCCTTTTGAAGGCAACGTGGGTTCACAGATTTGGACTGTCCTAAGAGCTAATTCCAAGGAATGACATGACCTGTTGAATATGTAGTTTCCCAGCTGTTCGAAAAACCCTAATGCTTTACCAGAACAAGAATGGATCCTGTGCGGGAAGTGAACTAATTTAAATAGGTGACTGAGGGTGACTTTTAACCTACTGGATTATATCCTGCTCCTCACATGCAAGAAGACCTCTTGTGAAGACATGGTTCAAAAGGAGAGTTTTCACTTTAAAAAAAAAAGTAGGATGAGTAGTGAGGCAGATGAAATGAGTCTGATGAGGAATTTGGATCTTAATAGTTATGCACAGGGACATTGACAGGAATTGGGTGCATGGGAACTGGGCCATGGAGTTCTGCATCAGCTGAACTTTGAGTCAGGGAGTTCAGTGAAGTTGATCCTTAAGGTATTAAAGGTGTAGTTGGGCATTTCAGCAGCAGCATAAGTGGGCATTGTTTCAGAGGAGAGAGCAAGCGATTTAAGGACAGACTGGATTTGGGGCTGAAAGCTCAGGTTCCAATTAAACTGCCAAGGTTGGGCATTACTGCTTTCAGCCTGAGGGGACTGCTGGTTGGAGACCAACACCTCTAGATTGCATCGTTGGGCAAGGAGGTGCCATCCTTCCCACTGCTTTTAGTGAAGCCATTCTGGGACACCTCTGTCTGTCACCTAGAACAGTCTAATAGCAGAAGACTGGCTTGGCAGGTCTTTATTCGGGCATAAAAGATTTTGACATTTAAAAAATTTACTATATACAATTTTTAACTACTAAAAATGGAGTACTTTGAACAAAATTTATTTGCCTTTGAAGTGTTTCTCAGGGAAAGGGATATGTTGGAATCCTTACTATCTGAGCTGAATTAGTTTGAGTTCAGTTTGTAACTTTTAATTTCCCAGTTTGTTGAGAGCTTATCCAACGTTTCCAAGATTTGTACGTGAAGCAGAGAGGGTGTGGCCCACCTACAGAATCAACAGATGATTGATTACCGAAGTGTGGGCAGCTGCACTCCAGTATTAGCTCCTCCCAACTAGCTGAAGTTGTGAGTTGGTCGGCAGCAGCAGAGTAGTCAGTGCAGAGACGGGAGTGCGTTTTCTGCACTCTGAACGTCTTTTAAAAGGGTTTAAGTAGGAATTAAGTATGGTTGCTTATGATGAGATACAGAACCTTTTGCCCACTAAAAGGACTATTACAGTGGTGGATGTTCAGTCTCACGTCTTCCCCGCAAAAGAATTGGAGGTAAGAATTTTTGAATGTTTTTAAACATTTGTCGAGCACAACTTTTAGTGTTGGTTTGTTTATAGAAATATTATGTAGAATGGCATTAGTTTGTACTATAATCGGCAAAGTTTAAAATTTTTATTTAATACAAAGTGTCTTTTTTGTTACTTGTAATGTTACGTCAGCTGCTGTGACCACCCCAACTGCCTTTTATTTTAGGTACTCAAAAGTAAGTAAGCTATGGCCTCAGGCTACAGCTTGCACTCACGGTAATCGGATACTGTTAACAGTGTATGCTGAGAGAAGAGATTCTGTCGGGGCAGTTGTGCAGGATGATCAGATATACTTTGTCTACACATGTCTAAATAAAAGTGTAACTGGCACGATGGTTAAATTTGTCAGTTTAAATTGTGTACAGTTGGAACATTGTTATCTAGAGGGATTGCATAACTTTATTAGATTTACGAAATGCTTCTGATTACCAGTGGAATGTCGATGACTGCTCTTTAATCTCGATATAATTTAGATTAGTTAAGAAGTCAATGTCCATCTGGTTTTTGCTGCAGAAGGAAAATGCTTGAAAGTTTCTGCCCCACAAACAAAACCCACAAGAATGTATTGTTCCTAAACCAGTTAGCCAACATTTTTGTAACAAGACCCAAGTTTTTAAAAGACATGAAAATTAGTTGTATCTTATTTATCATCTCATTCCCCCACCCAAGGTCATTTTCAAATTGTTAGTAACTGTGATTTCCAAAAACTATGCTTTATCCTTGTATGTACTAACTTGGTATAGTTTTAACATTGGCTAGAACTGCTTTAGCCATTTTATATATCCAACCTTAAATGTGACAAAATGGCAATGCCGCATAACTATACTGACAATTGCTGGGGATGCAAAGAACTATTCTAATTGCTTACTTTAAGAAGTATATTTTGCATATTTACAGACCTTTCACAGTAATTTGGGGTGGAGGAGGTTTGGAATTGTCCTCATTTGACGACTTTGATCATGTTAATCTGTGTTGCTGTGGGGTTATTTGGTTGAGAATCAACTGGAAATGATCTGATGGTTCTTTGTCAGGCTGGTCTTGATAGTTCAAATAGATTTTATAGTGTTTGTATTGGGACGGTCGCTTCCTTTCAGGACTGACAGGCACTCACTTTGTCGTCCTTTTTTTTTTTGAAGCAGTGTTTTGTGACCCTTATTCCATTTTTCCTGTTTCACTTTTCAGTTTGGTCCTCCTTTTTCATTATGATGTAATTTGACTGAGGTTTCATGAGTTTTGTTTTTCTAGCATTTACTAAAGCTCGACTCCAGTTTTTTTTTATCCTATGCCTTATGAGGACCTACTTGTACGTAAAATATTTTTGTGAAACCAGTCCATGGGAATTAAAATAGTCCTTGTATTCAAAATGTATTTGTTGAAAGTAGCTATTGCTCTTTTAGCAAGATTGGATACTAAAATCAACCAAAAATTGTTTTCAACAGATTGCAAAGAAACAAACATATTTGCAAATATCTCACCTTTTAAAATAGATGCAATTTCATTTAAAACTCCTTTCAGCCTCAGAGTGGAATATTGTGAAACCCTCCTCCAGATTCTTGGTTTTAATTCTTTTTCTTTCTTCCCTCCTCACACCTGCCGCCCCCCCCACCCCTGTCAACCATCACCATTTGATGCCATACATTATTTCTTTGCTATCTCATTTAGTTTTCTTTGAAACTTTTTTTTTATTGCCTCCCTTTATTGAGGGTAAATTGCCTTACACCATGTGACCTACCCTCCAGGTAACGGATCTGAGATTGGAACTCAGTGCGAGGAGCCACCAAGGAAAAAACAGATCTGACTGTTCCATGGTGCAGAAAGCTTTGTTTGTTTGTGCGGTTTGGCTGTGTTATATTAGCAAACGCTGATCACTTTTTTTTACAGTTTTCACATGTGGGAAGCAAATCTACTATAACACTGATTAATCAAACTTCTTTAACAAGGAACTGTAAGCTGATTCGGGCGACAAAACACATAAACACGAAACATGGGAAAATGAAAGGGGGGAAAGATGAAACTAATATAGGTGAACTGAACTAGATAAAGCCTAGAAAACATGTTAGAGCAGGAGAAGAAAAGGGTGGTGAAAGAAATCTAATGGTTAGTGCCTTTTAGAGGAAAGTTCCTTCCACAAATTAGTAGAATTGGTGCTCACTACTACAACATAAGCCTGGAGGGAAACCATCCTGATCGTATTCAGGTTTAATTAAAAACTGGGGATAGTGGGGGAAAATGGCAGAGGTATTTGATCAGCCATGATCTGTTTGAATGGCAGAGCAGGCTCGATGGGCCAAATGGCCTACTCCTGCTCCTATTTCCTATGTTCCTGTGTTAATACTGGGGTGTCCAGCTTTGATCCCTAGTCTCTGCTGAATTAGCTGGTCTTGGCCAACACAGCAGTGGGGGATACTCCAGTTGACCTCTACTTCTACCAGTACCTACCCATTCAATTATACCTGCTGTGCGAGGTACAAGTAAACGACTCACTTGTCCCAAGTTAAGATGTTGCCTTCAGCACAAGATATGTAAGAGAGGAAATCTAAACAAAATATGTGGGAAAGCTTTTTTGTGTGTAATGAGTGCCCCTATTTCATATCTTAAGATCATGAAGTTAGATTTTAATGGGTTAACCTTATTTTGGAAACAAAGCGAAGAAACTGTACCCACAGTTCAAGGAAAGTGTTACAGTGGAAATGGTATATTCTGTATTAAAATCATTCAAAGCAATTTTTCTTTGGGAGAGGGCTGGATAACTATAATTTGTGTAACAGACAGTGAAGATAATGTTTCCCTATTGGGTGTTGAGATGTAATCAATGGGGCCATTAAAGAATGGGGAGTAATCTGTAACTTGCATTTTTGTTTAAACAGTGTTACACTAAAATTGCATCTTAATTCTTTGAGACAATGGACTTTATCATGTACGCTGAATTATCTTCTCTACCCGAGTGATGTTTCAAATGGACTGTAAAATACCCACATACATCCAGGCTCCTTTAATGCACAAAGTGCTGCTACTTTACTGAAAAGTGTTGGGGATTTATGGATAACGGGCTAACAGGTTTCTGATTCGAATTGGAAAACTCAGTGCAAACTGGTTAAATTTATGGGTAATTGCAAATTAGGAGCCAGAGTTGGAGGGAGGCACAAAATGAATTTGGGTAAACTATCTAGAGAACAATGGCAGATGAAATTTAATGCGAAGTGTGAAGTACTCTTAAAAGGAAAAAAAAGTGGATGACCCATGTGCTTGATGAAAGATGTCAAAATAGCTCCAATCAAAAGAAACCAAGACTATTTAGGTCAAGTGCTTAACATGCCCAATAATGTTGGAACTGTATGAATGTGGGTATGGTGATTGTTACTGAGCTTGTAATCCAGAATATGAGTTTTCAAATCCCATCATGGCAGTTTGAGATTTTGAATTCACTTTAAAAATAAAAACCTGAAAATTGGGCTTTCATTTTAGTAAAGCGAACTAAGATGTCTTCATTGGATAGACAAGATAGGATATATAAGATAGTATATGGTATGAAAAGTATATTAGAACTACATAACCTGCTAACACTAGCTGTACAAGGGGTGCAAGTTCAAACTTGTGCAAAGCACATTTCAGTCCCACGTCAAAGTTCTTGGTGCATCCCAGAATAGACTTCTTCATAAGCTAGTGGAGGATCTTTCTAGAGGAGATTTGTAGGAAAACTTTCAAAATCATTGTCCAATATTGTTATCCATTCTAGGAAATGGTGATGGGAGTTTTGTAGTTTCAGAGCATCCTTCTGTCTTCTGGTGTTTCCCCATTGATTTAGAAGCAGTAAGCAATGAGTGGTGTTTAGTAATTGGCCGAATTCAGTAATTCATTGAAGTGTCCATGCATTTGTCAAAAGCTGAAGATTGATGTTTGAAGGGATTTTTCTTGCTACAGGATGCACATGTTGGAACGTTTTGATTTGTCTTAAAGATTGTCCATAGTCCCATAACATCCTTTGAAAGGTTTACAGTTTGCGATTATACAATTTCCTGTCCAACCAAAACAGTTTCATTTTAGGCGTGAGATTTTAGTTCTGATAGTGTTCTGGGAAATGGAGTGGATGTGTAAATCAGCATCTACATAGTGACTAACGCAAGATCTGACAGTACACGAGTTAAAGAACTGTTAGTTTGTTCTGAAGTATTATCATCAAGGCATCACTCTTTTTCACTCTTTGAGAATGCATACACTTGCTGAGCTGTCGTTCCATGGTTACCTACAGCCTTCTGGCGTCTTTCAATCTACATATGTAGGTTTTGTGTGTGCCAAAAGCTATTTGACTTTGAGGGCATGATTGCTGAGGGTAGACTTGTTCTCATCCAACATAAAATGGCAACTGAGCCTTGGACCTTCTGGTCTTCCACTGGTGGCAACTGAAACAGCACGGTAAATACCTGGGTGCCATGCCACTAGATTAGACTGAGGTAAACTGAGTGGCTGAAGTTCTTGTGCTTGTGCCATGTACATGTCAGGAATGGGATTTTGCTCTTTTTGACCTCTGTAGAAAACCATTGGGAAAAGTTTTGTCCCCTAGCAAAAAGTCTCGCTTTACAATTTTAATACTGCACACAAGCAAACTAGCACACCTGCAGATATTTAAATGTTGATTCCGTTCTGTAACTGCCATTGCAGAACTGGTTTCCCAACGTAATACGAATAAGCATCCTCTTGATAGAAAAGCTGTTTTCATTTCAAACACAACTATCAGTGGAGGTTGAGTGTCCAGGATCTCTGCTCCTTGGATAGATGTGTGGATGCAACTTTGGCAGCTGCCCTGTATGTTGGAGTGAAGAATTCACACTTAATCATGGAAACAAAAGGAACAGATCTGTCTTGATTCCTGAATCCTTCCTTCTCTAAGAAAAGCCATTTGAAATGATCTGTCACCCCATTGTCAGAATAATTTTTGTTTCTTGTCTTTAGCCAACAGCTCAAATTTCTGCTAATTTGAATTTCAGTGGGTGGTTTCAAGAGTTGGAATTAACATTTACAAAGAGAGAGAGCTTGTGCAATAAACATGAAAAGTTAGCATTTCAAATTAACTACATCATTATTTCACTGCTTTTTAAAAAAAAATTTCCATATCCATTTAACAATTTCCCCTACTGTTAGCTTTAAACAAGTACCAGTAAGTGTTGCTGCTGAGCAGTCTTGTACCAGTTCAAATTTCCAGCATTTGTAGTTTTGCTGCTATCTGAGGTCTGTATCCACCCCCAAGTAAGAGAAACAGGTCTTCCCAACCACAACAGATCTTGCACGTTTACTCTGGTGGTACAGCAGCAAACGCAATATAAAAGCAGTAAAATGTTTGTTTATTGGAGGGCAGTATTTTTAATTTGTCTTGAAAGGGTTGTAATGTCTGCAGTGATCAATTAACCATCATGTTGATTAAAGGAATAACCTGAAAACTTGAGCAGTTTTGAGTTATTTTTAACTTGCTTATCATAGCACAAGTTTAATAATGTCTTAAGACAGATAGCAATCGCCATCATGAGCTCATAATGGCAGCAGCAAACTATCTGAACTGACAAAGGCTATTGATCCCATAATGAATACAGTGCCGCAGGATTGTGATGAGTAGAGCCAGAGAACTTCAGAATGTGAAGAATGGACAGGAAGCCCAAAAGATAGCCAAATGAAGGAAAAATTTTAAAACACTGAGGAAGAAAAAAAAATAAAAACATGCTGAAGATAAGACTCACTGAAGGTTGTGAATTGTAGGAACAATCCAGCGTCCTATTCCATTAAGGATGTGTGGTCTGTGCCAATGTTTTTAAACTTATTCTTGCTATTAACATTTTTTTAAAATGAAGCAAGTACATAAAGCAATGTAGCCATCTATAACAGTCAGAAGTATGCATCAAAGTATCTCCATGTAATGTAGCTGAATATTCATCTGTAATGCATGTGTCGCTTCCAAGGATAAAATGACCTTGGATTATCTATAGCATCCATCTGAAGATGGGTGTCCTCTGAGTGTCTGCAATAAGAGGCAGCAGCTGTTTAACACATTGAGTTTGCACAGCATTAACTTTAAAAATTTCTCTTGTGATGTGTAAGACAATATGGTTTAAAATTCTTGCCACCTTGGGTTATCCAGCACTGTTAAATATTTCCCACAGTGTACACAGCACTGAAAATTGAGAGCTGCAGTTCCTTTTTTTTTTACTTTTTTCTTGAGCTAGCCAAGGTGAAAGATTACAGAAGCTATAATAAATTCTGCCTTTCTGCAAACATGGCAGAGTTGATATTTGTATGATGGATAGATTTTACAGTGTAACATGTTCTTAATTAATCTTTTAATCTGGTTGAATCTAATAGAGACTTGAGTTTTAAGGTTTGAAGGAAGTGTGATGAAAGAAGGTGGTCATTTTTAAATAACTACCCACATCCACATTGCAAATGTAGAAGTGAAGCATAATCCAAAACCACTTCAATGAGGAAGAGGCATTTTAAAAACTTTTTTTTGAGATTCGCAGTATGTAAAGAATTGGGAAGTGCGCTAAAGAGTCATCAATGAGGCTAGTTGAGTATTCAGTCGAGAACTGGAACAGAGTTTAGTGAATGTGGGAGGAAGACACATTTATTACATGTGCAGAAAATGTCCTTGATTTTAACTTTCCATTCTATTTGCCCATTTATTATTCTATCCAGAGTGCGACTACCTCTCTTCCAGACTTAGACTGGTACTTGTTTAGAGTCACATTCTGTGAAATCACCTTGATTTAGCTCCCTGTGTTATACTATTAAACCTAACACTCTTATCCAAGCAGCGAAATCATACACTGACATAAAACTGGGTCTGTAAATCTGCTGCCTTGATCAGGGTGCCAGTTCTGGTATTGTAAATTTGACGAGCTGACTCACTGACGTCAATCTCTCAGAATTGGAACTAAAAGGTGACAGCAGAAAAGTGGCTTGTAATGTATAACATACTAGTGAAAGGTACACAAGATTGCCATTGTGTAAAGAGTTGTACAAGAAAGATGGGGATTATTGCACCAGCAACACAAAGCAGTTTTGAAGTGTGCAGCAACTAAGTTTTAATTAGATACTCCTGACAATTTGGACTGTTAAAAGTATTCCTACTGATAGGCAAGCTGCCCACTTGTTTCCAGTGTTATTGGACTGCTCAGCTATTGGTTGAGGGGGTGGAATGGGGGGAGGGGTCAGGTGCTGTAGGAAACCCGGCAGGCAATCAACAGACTGATCCTGTTTCAAGTTCAGGCTGACCAAGGAAGGGGGCAGAAATTGAGATAAGCAGGCGGAACATTTTTTGCCAGTACAAAGCCAGCAGTAAGTTTCCATTGCTACCTCATTTTTTTTTTAGAAAAAAGAGGTTGTCGGAAGATCAAAATTGCTCCCTTTCAGCCTGTCTGTCCCAAGGGGATTATTGTTTTCAATGAACGTTGCTTGAAATAAAGGCTGTTTGAATATATTCATGCTCCTTATCTGTGCTATAGCACAGACTAGTTTGTACAAGTGTGCCTAGCAGGTATGGGCGGAAGACTTATCTTTTGGACAAAGTAATGTGGTTTTTCCTCATTGCAGTCAACTTAGAATGCATATATTTGTGTTACGATGATCAGTAAACGGCACAAATGCTTGCTTACATGGGTATTGAATAGGTACAGTCACCGTTTAAACTTAAAAAGTATGTACAAAGCAGAAAATAATGGAACTATACATCCATCAGCATCTAAAAGAATAGTTTAAAATTTCGGCTAAAGGCCTCCATCCGAAGCATTAGCCTGATTTTTTTTTTCTCTCTTGAATTTTGATCCAACCTGTGCTGAGCTGTGTATTTTCAGCATATTGCTTGGCTTTCCAGATTTCCTTGCTTCAGTTTTTCTTATCCTGTATTGCAATAATTCGATATGGATCTGAGCCTACATTATGGTAATTTTTGGATGGCAATTGGGAGGGCGGCGCAGTGGTTAGCACTACAGCCTCATAGCTCCAGCGACCCAGGTTCGATTCTGGGTACCGCCTGTGCGGAGTTTGCAAGTTCTCCCTGTGATCACATGGGTTTCCACCGGGTGCTCCGGTTTCCACCCACAGCCAAAGACTTGCAGGTTGATAGGTAAATTGCCCCTAGTGCAGGTAGGTGGTAGGAGAATGGTGGGGATGTGGTAGGGAATATGGGATTAATGTAGGATTAGTATAAATGAGTGGTTGTTGGTCGGCACAGACTCAGTGGGCTGAAGGGCCTGTTCAGTGCTGTATCTCTGACTATGCCAAATTAGTGAGTGGTGCTAACAAAATGGGCTTTGCCTTCCATTAGCAGTGTAACTACAGTGGGCAGTGCCTGAGATTCATTGCTGAACTGTATGCTAGAACTGTTTGATGTATCCTGTGTGGTAGTTGCATTTTTGGCATTTCATGTTGCACTCCGATTGTATGTAAGAATAAAACAGTCAAGCAGCTGGGTAGGACGAGCAATGTTCTGGATGAGCTGTCGCATCCAGTGTCTTTGCACCAGTTTGGGCCAGAGATGACCGAAGTGAAAGAAAAAGATTGACCGCAATCTAATTTGTTTCCAATTAGCTGTTCTGTAACTATTTTGTTGCTATCTGTAACCAGCTCAGAATATTGATTTGCGTAAGATTTATTATTCTGTACATAATTCCATGTTTTACAGTACTTTGGCATTTGAGTCAGTTCCATCAATTACAGGCATGTAATTGGACTATCCTAAAAGTAGGCACCTCCATATTCCTGTGCCATTGGAAACATGGATTTTCTTGAGCTGCCGTTGAATTTCTACTTGCAACTAAATGTGGCAGAGTGGACTCCTTCTAAAGCCATCCCATTGTGAATTTCTGTTCTCCCAACTTCTCCTGTTTTTAAGAGTTGGGACAGGAATAAAGATAAATTGGTCAGAGCTGCATGGAGGTTGGGGGTCTGGATTTCATTTCAACTGTCCTGGGACCCCAATTTAAATGTCCAAATGCCTATAGATAAATGCAGTGATTATAGAAGTCGAGCACTGGAGATGGCTTAGTTTATATTTGTAACTCACCAGTTCACACCTAGTAACACTTTGTTTTGTTGCTGTATTTCAGCATTCCTGTTGGAACATGAGCTACATGGAGTGACTGATCATTTCAGGCATGCTTCTCATGCCTGTAATTGTTGTTTGAATGTTCAGCTTGAAGAAAAGAATACCCAATTCATGCCAACTCATGATTAAGTGACATGCAAATTAGTGGAATCATTGCACAAAGTAATGCTGCTTGAAAGAAGCTTGCCCCTGGGCTCAAACACATTTTTTCTTTCAACAATTCTTTAGTTGCTTTTATATTTTCATTTGGATTCCAAGAGCCTGCCATCCAGGAACTGGTTCCTGACATTTAATGCTGTTAAGTTGGTCTTCTGCAGCCTGGTGCGAGTCTCTCAGATCCAGCTGAAATCAGATATGTTAATCTACCACTGGACGAGAGAAAACTAATTCAACATCATGAACCACAGGAGTTAGTTGACTGATGCCAGACCCTCAGAAACTGAATTAAAAGACCATATTATTACAGTGTTAACTCTGCGTAAAGCCTGAGCCCTTTTCATGAGTTGAAATTGCCCCCTTCTTCCAGGACTTCTCTTGCATTTGATGCTGCCTAATCATTACTTCCTGATTTACCCCTGTCTTTTCAATCATACTTTTTTTTATATTGGTTTACTGGTGTCCTAGTGTTGGCAGCTCCCAATACAACTGGTCTCACGCAACTGGTGACCGTTTCAATTTGAACCTGTTGGGATTACTGAGGCTAGAGTCTTGGGAGATGCATTTTTTGAGGTTGTTTCTGGCTGCTCAATACCCATTCTGGGACTGGTGGCACCAATGTGCAGCTGAACCCATACAAAAGCAACTCAGGTGGTAGTCTGCACCATTGGCCTTGCCAATGTTTAGTAAAAAGAAAGCAAATAAGTAAACGATAATCCATGTACATAAGAAATCTGACCACTACGTTTCTAATTAAATAAATGTGCATTACTGAAAATTATAAAGAAAATAGTTATGGTATAAATTTCCTTTTGAAGCTCATATTGAGGACCAAGCAAAGACAGGAAATAGCATTAGGGAGGGCCCATACTGTTTTTGATGGCTGTGGGCCATGTTTGAGTTTATTGGTATTACAACAAAAATCCAGGTTGGTCATAACTGTCAATCTAGAGTCCAAACCGCTGTTGCTCTGTGTAGTCCGCTACTAAGTATGATAGACATTTTATGACCAATGATCCACAGTACATGGTTATCCACAAGAAAGACTCGGCGAACTTAAACCTACAGTAGATTTGTCGAAGTATAGTTAAAAGTAAGAAGCACTTGATGGCATGCAAGTTAACCTGCCCATTAGAACACTAATACAAAGTGAGACTATTACACAATGGGTTGAGCTATTTTGTACATTTTTGAATTTTAGTGGTTTGTTCATCCAAACTGGTGATCCTCAAATAGAAGAAACGTTTAATGATAGGAACTGTTAACTAGTTAATATTTACATTATGGGAACATTTGTCATAGGTTTGGTCATTAAACCTATGGATTAAAGTTGAAATCCGTTTCAGTGCATGAATTCCAACTTGAGCTACTTGGACTGATTCATCATTTTATAACCGTGTCAAATACTATTTTGTTTGGTAGTGAGGGTGTACTTTCCCACTTAACATTGGCATCAAGTCATTCCAGAATACCCTTTGCTTGAGCAAGGCATGTTGTTGGCACTAAGTAAACTTTTTACACCTAATCTGTGCTATTTGTGACCTGAGGTGGTCTATCGATGCTAGGTTAGGAAACTCTCATCAGCTTAAAGCGAATTCTTAGTCACCAGAAAACCTTTCCTCCACCTCTGCCCCTCACCTTGAAGACTGTCACTATTCCTCACTAGAGGAGTAGAACTTGGCCAAGTTGGGCTAAGTCAGTAACCAAACACCACTTCAGTCTGCTTTGAGAACATTGAAAGTGTTTGTATATTTGGTGGTATGTGAACAGATGTTTTAGTTGGCTGAGTTGATGGCAGTCAGGATTCCTTGGGTCTCAACAAAAAGTTATGCATATTCACGAACAGTATTTTTGTTCTCGTTGCAGGAGCCAAGCAACAAGCGGATTCGGCCCTTGTCGCGAGTAACATCTCTGGCCAATTTAATATCGCCCTCAAAAAATGGTGCAGTCAGACGCTTTGGCCAAACATTGCAGGTAACATTTGCTTTCCCGCCTCTTCCATTTTTCTGCATAACCCTATTAAGTTATTCTGAAATGTAAAGTGTTTTGTGAAGCACTTTGAAATGTTTGAGAATGCCAGTAAGGCACCACTCCGCAACTGTTAACTGCAGATGATAGGTACTGGGTTGCTGAAGCACCTTTTGTGCTTGAGCCTTTTTTGGGGGAATTGTTGGCAAGCTGCTGGACAGTAAAGGCACCATAGCCAATCTTCCTGTCTTCAGATAACCATACAACAGTCAAGTTTTAAAACAAAATTAGTGTGTCCTGTCTTTGTCTTCCCTCTTTGTGTTGAGTGAAAGGACAAAGTACACGCTGATGAGGAAAATTTCTACGAGTGCAAACCTGACTCGGGCAACTCTTGAGGTTGATGATTGTTTGGTGCTATAGTTGAGTTTGAAAGCGTCTTGTTTTTTGTTTGTTCTGTTTTACAGTGAATGTGTACGTAACGAAAACTGAAGTCAATAGCTTTCAGTTAATTTGCCTTAGTATAAAAAGTAAATATTGTGCACCTTTTGTATACGGATGTGGAGCTCGAGTGGTCAGAATTCCTTCTGGAATTTGACATTGTGTCAGTGTAGCCCAAGTCCAGTGGGCAGTTTTTTTTTAAACCATATGTTGCACTGAAAGCTGCATGCAATTGGCTGAAACTCAAAGCTGACCTCAAATCAGATGCAGTTTTCTACCAAAAAGGCCACAGGGGATTCAGTGTGCTAGTGCAATATGTTTGAGCCATATTGGTAGCTAACACACGAGTCTATGTTGCATGCTTGATTTGGAGAATGTTTTGATCATTTTACTGTAAATTTGGAGGGAACTCTTGAACATTAGCTTGCCTAGTTTTGATGTAGAAGAAAAAGTATTAAAAATAATGAACTAGTCCACTCAAGTGTGTGCATTGCCATCAGCTTGGCAGAGCCTTCTCTGTCTCTCCATGCTGTTGTTGGAGTCCCCAGCCATGAAAGCATAGATATATAATTTCAAAGTAAATCATCCCCCAAAGGGAATTTTTGATTATTTTTTTTTGGTACAGGACAACAAAAGGTTGGCGCATATAAGCAGTTTTTAAACTTGATGAATTTAGATGCTTTGTATGTGTTTTTGGAATGCTAACAGTTTCATTTTCCATCTGCAGAGATCCATCACATTCCGCAGTGACAATAAATCTCCAAGTTGCTCACAAAAACTGTGCAGCAAAACATCAGCCCCAACTCCACCTAAAAGGCGCAACAGCAAATTGTGGTCTGAGACTCTTGATATGAGTACAAAGAAAAATTTTTCTTCAAAGGAAATTAAACGACAAGAGGTATAAATTACATGACATGGAACAAAGTAGTTTTCAAAGCACTTATAGATTGCCCTTATACAGAAATAAAAAGTTTCTAGTAAACATCAAAGTATTTTAAAGAAAAATGTTCTCCAATGAAAGAAAAACAGATGGAATTGGTTAAAAAATGGAGGGTCTTTTTTTTTAAGAAAGTTGAAACATTCAATTGGAGGATATTTTTTCCATGATGTTGGCATTATTTAGAAAATTGTGAAGACTATGTTTAGCTATTTATGTCAGTTTTTTGTTTAATTTGCCCTTCCAGTGCTGTCGTTTGATTCAAAATCCACAAAACTGTTTGCTTTTCTCAGGGTAGTTAACTTGCATTGATATCTGTGCAGACATAACATCAAACTCTGAATTGTCTCCATACGTTAATCCTGCACTCGAGTACATGGTAAATGTGACTAGCTACTCCTGTTGCGCAATGAACATTGTATACTTTACCTAATTCAATAATAATGGATGCAGCTAAATTTAAAACTTTCAGGGAAAGATCTTGGGTAGTAAAATTAGTTTATTTTTAGGTGATCATGAAAACATGCCATTCTTTGCACAGTTGTTTCGTGCCAAGTAAATGTCATCAGAAGTTTTCCTTGTGTGTTTTGCAGGCTATATTTGAACTGTTTCAAGGGGAGCAGGATTTAATTGAAGACCTAAAATTAGCGCGAAAGGTCAGTGTTCTAATGAAGGCATGCAATACTTGTTTCCTTGCAAATAAATTTAAATTAGATCTTAGTTATTTAGGAATAGTCTTCAGTTGTTCAAAAACTTCATTTTAAAATGTATACTGATAGAAGTTACTTTTTGGTGAAGTAATGTATAAATCCTAACCACTTTGTGTAAGAGTTACTGGCTCGAGGCTGATATAGTAAAATGATTTTACAAAAATGCCCATACAATGAATTGAGCAGTAAATATTAATTGTAGCAAAGTCTAAAATTAGGTGCATCAGCTAATTTTTGCGTTCTAAAAATGCAAATCTGTTGTTTTGTTCTGGCAGGGTTATTATAGCAATATGAACATTAAGATTCATATCTGCTTTTGTTGGTTAAAACTTATTTCAGAGAGAATTCTGTAAACGCTCGATGCTCTTGTCTATTGTGCACAGGCTTATCATGACCCAATGCTGAAGTTGTCCATCATGACAGAAGAAGAATTAACACAGATATTTGGAGCTCTTGATTCTTACATCCCTCTGCATGAAGGTGAATATCTCTCGACATGAATAATTATCTATCAGTATGGCAGAGTTGATGATCTTAATAGAACATCACTTCCATGTGCAAGATAATTTTAAGTCAAATTAACTCATCAACAATGACCATCAACACATAGCCTGATAAATAAAGGGCTTCATCATAGTTAGAACAGCAACTCCTAATTATCACTGTTTTACTGTCAAATAGTTATATACTGTCTCAGTTATTCACAATGCCAAGTGGTTTATTATGATGAATTGACTTCCAATCCAAATGCTTTGAAGTTAATTACACAAGTGTTAAAAAATTTAATATTTTAACTCTTCATTTCACTTGAGTTTTTCATCATCGTCTCCAGTTGATTGACTGATACTGCTGACAACTGAATTAATGCATTTGTTTTCTTCCAGATCTGCTGACCAAGCTTGCAAAAGCTACAACACAAGATGGAACAGTGGAACAAATTGGTCAGATTCTTGTGAACTGGGTAAGTTTGTTTTAAAATCGTTCCATCAGAAGTAAAACTTCAGTTTTCCTGGTTTAGACAAAGGCTTATAACTTGATTCAATAGTCACCATCATCAAGTTACCTAATGAGGTTATGTTATATGTCTGTTTCTGTAAAGTGGTAGTGTTAACCGATATAAACACAGTGTTTGCCACCAGATCAGTTAACAGGTCTTTGTTGTGCCATCTTCCAATTAATTTACTTTTAAGCAAACAAAAGCTTGACCTTGGTTAATGATATAGAATAGTCCTGAAGCAAACAGTTGTTGCTGAAGGGTTTTTCATTTTTCTGTAAACCTTTTATCGGAAGGTATGATAATGGGTTCATGTACCCCGAACACTGCCTAAATATCTCTAAATGTGGGTACATTGAAAGCAACTCTATTTAGGTTTTGTTAAGCGGTCAAGACTTCATCTCAAACTTCATATCAGAAAGCTGTTTTTCGAAATTAACGTTGAGGTGGCAGATGTCACATTGTGTAAAATATGTAAATTGCTTAGGCTACTTTTTTCTATATATTGATTTATCTAGTTGCAAACTGTCCAGAATGTTAAGCCAATGATTTAATTTAAGATATTTACTTCTAAAACAATTTTAAATTGATTTTTTCTCGTCAAATGTAATACAAATCAATTTAAGAATCTATTACAAACTACTCCTGACACTACGTATATTTTTTGTGTCTCCAGTTGCCGCGGCTTAATGAATACAAAGAATATTGCAGTAACCAGCTGGCAGCAAAAGCACTCTTGGATCAAAAGAAGCAGGACAAGAGAGTGCAGGACTTCCTTCAGCGCTGCATAGAGTCGCCCTTCAGCAGGAAACTGGACCTTTGGAGTTTCCTGGATATTCCTCGCAGCCGGTTGGTCAAGTACCCCCTGCTGTTAAAGGAGATTTTGCGACATACGCCTAGTGACCATTTGGACCAAAAGAGCCTGGAAGATGCAGTAAGTATCTGTAATGGATGTAGCTACATAATTGTTGGGATTAATATTTATTTAAATACAGCCTATGCATCGTAACATTCTGTAAATTGAATTATAGAAATTACAGCACTGATGGAGACAGTTTAGTCCATCACTCCTGTATCCGTACTAACTCTGAACTGGATCTATCTCTTGAAAAAGGAACATTAAATATGTAGGAAACAGAATGAAATATGTAACCAATTTACCTTTAAAGAATATATTAATCTCTCGTTTCAATAGCCACTTGCGAGGGCTCTACTAACCCTCTGTAATGAACTTCTAACTTCATTCTTCTAGTATTAACCCTGTTTATTCCCCCTTGTCACCAATTTTCTAACCAGCAGGAAGAGAATTTCACCATTTATTTTATTTAATTCATTCATGGGATGTGGGCGTCGCTGGCCAGGCCAGCATTTATTGCCCACCCCTAATTGCCCTCGAGAAGGTGGTGGTGAGCTGCCTTCTTGAACCGCTGCAGTCCATTTGGGGTAGGTAGACCCACAGTGCTGTTAGGAAGGGAGTTCCAGGATTTTGACCCAGCGACAGTGAAGGAACGGCTATATAGTTCCAAGTCAGGATGGTGTGTGACTTGGAGGGGAACTTGCAGGTGGTGTTCCCGTGTATTTGCTGCCCTTGTCCTTCTTGTTGGTAGAGGTCGCGTGTTTGGAAGGTGCTGTCTAAGGAGCCTTGGTGCATTGCTGCAGTGCATCTTGTAGATGGTACACCCTGCTGCCATTGTGCGTCAGTGGTGGAGGGAGTGAATGTTTGTAGATGGGGTGCCAATCAAGCGGGCTGCTTTGTCCTGGATGGTGTCGAGCTTCTTGAGTATTGTTGGAGCTGCACCCATCCAGGCAAGTGGAGAGTATTCCAACACACTCCTGACTTGTGCCTTGTAGATGGTGGACAGGCTTTGGGGAGTCAGGAGGTGAGTTACTCGCCGCAGGATTCCTAGCCTCTGACCTGCTCTTGTAGCCACGGTATTTATATGGCTACTCCAGTTCAATTTCTGATCAATGGTAACCCCTAGGATGTTGATAGTGGGGGATTCAGCGATGGTAATGCCGTTGAATGTCAAGGAGAGATGGTTAGATTCTCTCTTGTTGGAGATGGTCATTACCCGCCACTTGTGTGGCGCGAATGTAACTTGCCACTTATCAGCCCAAGCCTGCATATTGTCCAGGTCTTGCTGCATTTCTACACGGACTGCTTCAGTATCTGAGGAGTCACAAACATCCCCACTTCTGACCTTATGATTGAAGGAAGGTCATTGATGAAGCAGCTGAAGATGGTTGGGCCTAGGACACTACCCTGAGGAACTCCTGCAGTGATGTCCTGGAGCTCAGATGATTGACCTCCAACAACCACAACCATCTTCCTTTGCGCTAGTTATGACTCCAGCCAGCGGAGGGTTTTCCCCTTGATTCCCATTGACCCCAGTTTTGCTAGGGCTCCTTGATGCCATACTCTGTCAAATGCTGCCTTGATGTCAAGGGCAGTCACTCTCACCTCACCTTGAGAGTTCAGCTCTTTTGTCCATGTTTGAACCAAGGCTGTAATGAGGTCAGGAGCTGAGTGGCCCTGGCGGAACCCAAACTGAGCGTCACTGAGCAAGTTGTTGCTAAGCAAGTGCCGTTTGATGGCACTGTTGATGACACCTTCCATCACTTTACTGATGATTGAGAGTAGACTGACGGGTGGTAATTGGCCGGGTTGGACTTGTCCTGCTTTTTGCGTACATGACAGATCTGGGCAATTTTCCACATTGCAGGGTAGATGCCAGTGTTGCAGCTGTACTGGAACAGCTTGGCTAGGGGAGCGGCAAGTTCTGGAGCACAGGTCTTCAGTACTATTGCCGGAATATTGTCAGGGCCCATAGCTTTTGCAGTATCCAGTGCCTTCAGTCGTTTCTTGATATCACGTGGATTGAATCGAATTGGCTGAAGTCTGGCATCTGTGATGCTGGGGACTTTAGGAGGAGGCCGAGATGGATCATCAACTCTGCACTTCTGGCTGAAGATTGTTGCAAATGCTTCAGCCGTTTCTTTTGCACTGATGTGCTGGGCTCCCCCATTATTGAGGATGGGGATATTTGTGGAGCCACCTCTTCCAGTTAGTTGTTTAATTGTCCACCACCATTCACGGCTGGATGTGGCAGGACTGCAGAGCTTAGGTCTGATCTGTTGGTTATGGGATCGCTTAGCTCTGTCCATCGCATGCTGCTTACGCAGTTTGGCATGCAGATAGTCCTGTGTTGTAGCTTCACCAGGTTGACACCTCATTTTGAGGTATGCCTGGTGCTGCCCCTGGCATGCCCTCCTGCACTCTTCATTGAACCAGGGTTGGTCTCCTGGCTTGATGGTAATGGTGGAGTGGGGGATATGCTGGGCCATGAGGTTACAGATTGTGGTTGAGTACAATTCTGCTGCTGTTGGCCCACAGTGCCTCATGGATGCCCAGTTTTGCATTGCGAGATCTGTTCGAAATCTATCCCGTTTAGCACTGTGATAGTGCCACACAACGCAATGGACGGTATCCTCAATGTGAAGGCGGGACTTCGTCTCCACAAGTACTGTGCGGTGGTCACTCCTACCATTACTGTCATTGACAGAAGCATCTGCGGCAGGCAGATTGGTGAGGACAAGGTCAAGTATGTTTTTCCCTCGTGTTGGTTCCCCCACTGCCTGCCGCAGCTATGTCCTTTAGGACTCGGCCAGCTCGGTCAGTAGTGGTGCTACCGAGCCACTCTTTATGATGGACATTAAAGTCCCCCACCCAGAGTACATTTTGTGCCCTTGCCACCCTCAGTGCTTCCTCCAAGTGGTGGTCAACATGGAGTACTGAGTCATCAACTGAGGGAGGGCGGTAGGTGGTAATCAGTAGGAGGTTACCTTGCCCATGTTTGACCTGATGCCATGAGACTTCTTGGGGTCCGGGATCAATGTTGAGGACTCCCAGGGCAACTCCCTCCCTACTGTATACTACTGTGCCACCACCTCTGCTGGGTCTGTCCTGCCGGTGGGACAGAACATACCCGGGGATGGTGATGGCAGTGTCTGGGACATTGTCTGTGAGGTATGATTCCATGAGTATGAGTATGTCAGGCTGTTGCTTGACTAGTCTGTGGGAGAGCTCTCCCAACTTTGGCAGAAGCCCCCAGATGTTAGTAAGGAGGACTTTGCAGGGTCGACGGGGCTGGGTTTGCCGTTGTCGTTTCCGGTGCCTAGGTCGATGCAGGGTGTTGCATCCGGTTTCATTCCTTTTCACAGACTTTGTAGCGGTTAGATACAACTGAGTGGCTTGCTAGGCCATTTCAGAGGGCATGTAAGAGTTAACCACATTGCTGTGGTTACTGTATTTACTGCCTAAAAACTTTTCATAATTTAGGAAATCTGATATGCCAACCTTAATCTGTTGAAAAATGCTCCTTTTATTGAGCTTTCAACTTTAACCTCTTATTTCAGTTAATGAATCTTTGTTGTCTGCTTTTTGTTACCATATCATTCAATAGAGTTCCCAGAATTGCACAGAGCACTCTATCATTTCTTGCTTCTGCATTCAATGCCCCATATATACAATCCAAAATCCTGCTTATCTTCTGTAATGGCTTTTTTCTACTAGTATTTCCACCTGTTAAAGACCCATGTGTATCTGTACCCGTGGACCTCTGTGTTCCTCCACTCTTAAGTGCAGTAACAGACAACATTCCCTCTAAGTTTTTTTGGAATGCATGGGTGATTTATTTAATTGCATGACTCCTGTAATTTTTTTGCACAGTCTTCGTGGGGATTTTTAAGTTGCTGCACAGTTGCACAACTGACACGGAACATTGGTTGCAGGGTTCATTGTACAAAATACTATTAGTGACAGCAGTGTAATGAGTTGTAAATTAGAGTTGAATATGTTTTTTCAATTCAGCTATTTTAATTGACTACAATTCTGTACATAACTTTAAAGACTTAATAAGCATTTTAACAAGCCAGACATTTATAATTATTTGTGTACAGTTTAATACAATTGCTGATCTTCAGATTTTGCTTTCTAGATTGCCATTATTCAAGGAGTTCTATCAGATATCAATGTGAAAAAAGGAGAGTCTGACTGTCAGTACTACATTGACAAGTTGGACTATCTGGATGAGAGACAGAAGGATGCTCTAATTGAAAGCAGCAAAGTACTGCTTTGCCATGGGGAGCTGCGAAACAACCGGGGAACGGTAAGTTTAGTAGTTACCTGTTATTGTTAGACCTATATTTTGGTGTTTTTAATCCTGCTATTTGTATATATTTGCAGTTTTACTGCTGAATGGAGCAAAACTTATAACATCAATGCCCACAGTTTTATTACCTTTTTGTTACTTGTGTGTAATTTATTAAATATCTTGTGCCGGCTCTTTTAAATCCTTTTGTTTTTTTCATCTTTTCCAGAAACTATACGTCTTTCTGTTCCAAGAAATCCTGGTACTGACTCGCCCAGTGTCCCGTAATGATCGCCAGTGTTACCAAGTATACCGTCAACCAATCCCGGTTAAAGATCTTCTGCTGGAAGATCTTCAGGATGGAGATACCAAAATGGGAGGTTCCTTTAGAGGAGCCTTCGGCAATTCTGACAAAGGTAAGCCAAGGATCACGAGTTGAACAGTGAGTGTAGCAGCTGCGAGAATTGTTGATTGTAGCTGTGAACTACCTTGCTATGTCTAATGCCTAAAATGCAGAGAAACAACTTATGTGAGCAACATTTCAATTTATTGTAACTTGAGTTGATGGTGCTCTGCTTAACTTTCTGAGCAGGTAAAACATTAATACTTGCCATTGAAATACTTTCAATTGGTGACCCTTTAGAAATTTAATTAAATTTGCATTTTTTGAAGACCATCTCTTCCAGTGATGCTGCTGTCAGTTTTTAATTTAGTAAATTTTAGTTGTAATGTCTACAGTGGACATTACCTGTGCTTTCATCATGAATTCCTGGATTATATTCTGCAAAGATTATTAAATGAGAAACTAGCTTTTTCTTCTGCTGAAACTGTTCTCATTTTATTAAATTCTTTTACAGCTAAAAACATCTTCAGAGTTCGTTTCCGACATACAACACAAGGGCAGTCATCACACACACTGCAGGCCAACGACATTTATAACAAACAGCAGTGGATGAATTGCCTACGAAACGCCATGTCCCTTGACCAGACGTCGCCTTATCCAACAGACCACAAGGAGCTCTTCGAGTTGAATGAAGAAGCTGAGCAAGGCTCACCCCAGCCAGCATACCTCACAGTGGAAGGGCAGTCACCCACCCTCTCTGAAGGTGCGGAAATGACAGATAGTGGGTCAGAAACTGGCTCCAACATGGACACAAGTGAATCCGAGCCAAGCAGCATAGAAAGTAACGGAACAGTCAAGCAACACGATTCCTTGTCAAAGCAAAGCATAGAAACAGTTGAGCAGCAAGAACAGATGACAAAGAGAACAGAAACGTTAGTGTGAGCACTCCTGTTTTTGGCTGAGGAAAAGGACTCTATTTATACTTCTGTACAGTGTTTGTGCTGTGGTGTAGCAGCAGGACTAAATTGCTAATCTTGTTTTGTTAATATATATATAATATATATATATATGTTTTATGGCAGCTATTCAATGAAGACAGCTTTGCTGAACTACTCTGGTTCTTCTACAAAGTGACAATGATCCAGTAGTGTTTTTAAATTACTGGGTTATTCACTGCAACAGAATTGAGTTTAAAAGCCTCTTTGTCGCAGTTTTGTAAATGGCATCTACTGTCTTACCAATATTTTTGTATTGTACATTCCCTTGTGTTATCTGTATTCCCTGCAGGCATTTTCAAATTTAATATTGTTTCTGTGCAGTTTAAGATTTTTGTTTTTTTTAATTAACAAGGGAAAATGCAATCCAGCATTATATTATATTAGAGGAAAAACTACTTTGCAATTCAGACATAAAGTACTTTTGATTAATTATATGCATTTTTTAGATAAGCAAAAATTTTGTCAAGTTTGTTTCTAGATGTCGTGCAATTCAGTCTTTGAGCCATTCCTCTGATTGTGTTGTAGACCGTTCACCTGCTGTATGATCTTGCACAAAATTTTTGTTAATGTAAGCATGCAAAAAGTGTTTTGTGCTTCTGACTACTGAGAGAATTGCCCAGAAAAGGGGTTTTGATGGATAATGGAAAGTTGCAGAAGGATAGAGAAGAGTATTTAATGGAATTGAAGAAAAGGAAAGCTGGTTAGCGAGAAGTAATTAGCAATCAGCCATGAAGCGACTGTTTGTTTGAGATGGTGCACAAGTGGCTGTAAGGTTTAAACAGTCGCTAGCATTGCAATATGGAAAAAATATTGCAATGTAAAATGGTACAAGTATGTATTGTGAATGTGAGTGCTGAAGAGGGAGTCTGGTATGTAGTGTAAAATACACAAGGCAAGGTGGCAAGCATGAAAGATATTACATTTGGGCATTTGTCTGTACAAATTATTAGCCTCAAATGTACAATAAAACTGGAAAATTGTAACCTATAGCTTAGTCAGTGTGTTTTTTGCAGTTTACACTAATTCCTGCTAATAGGTGGTGTTTACTTCCCTTTTATGTTTTAAATTAAAAAGGGTAACACAAAAGCAAAATACTGTAGATACTGGAAATCTGTAATGAAAACAGAAAATGCTGGAAATACTCCGGGTCTGGCAGCATCAGAGAGAGAATGAGTTAACATTTTGGTCGTTGACCTGAAACGTTAACTCTGTTTCTAAAGGTCGTTGACCTGAAACGTTAACTCTGTTTCTTTCTTTCTCTCTCTGCACAGATGCTGCTTGACCTCCTGAGTATTTTCAGCATTTTCTGTTCATCAATAGGATAATATCCTGTCGCTAGAGTTTTTGGCTAATTTTATCCACATTTTAATAAAAATGGCTACATTTAATTTATCATTAACTATAGCTTACTTAAAACTTTGTTCCTTTTTTAAAAAAAATCCCGTCTTTGCCCGAGGCTATTTCAAATCTTAGAGAATCAGACAGCATAGAAAAAGGCCATTTGCCCATCATGCCTGCGCTATTTGAAAGATCTATCCAATTAGGCCTGCTCTGCTTTTCTTTCTCCATAGCCCTAGAAAACTTTCCTTTTCCAGTATACATCCATTTCGTTTTCAGAAGTTACTATTGAATCTGCTCCACCACCCTTTTCAGGCTGTGCATTCCAGGCCATCATACTTCGCTAGGTTTAAAAAAAAAAAAAAAATCCCCTCTGATTCCTTTGCTAATTACCTTAAATCTGTACTTTGGTTACTGACCCTCCCACCAGTGAAACCGGTTTCTCCTTTGCTGTCGAAACCCCTCACAATTTTAGCACCTGTATTAAATCTCCTTAACCTTAATGTTAAAGCAAAATACCACAGATTCTGGAAATGTGAAATAAAACCATAAAATGCTGTTCTCAGCAGGTTGGGTAGCATCTGTGGAGAAAGAAACAGTTAATGTTTCAGTTCAATGATCTTCAAAAAAAAACCATAGTCCTGCAAAAAACATTTTTAATATATATATCCAATTCCCTTTTTTGAAAGTTGCTATTTAATCTGCTTCCACCACTACCTTCTCCACTCTGAAAGCAAACAAGCCCCATTTTTCTATTCTTCCCACATAATTGAAGTCCATCATACTGGTAAATCTGTATCTCCAACACTTTGTCATTCCTAAAGTATGTTTCCCAGAATTGGACATAATGCTGAAGCCTAACTAATTTTTCTATTTCTGACTCATTTCCTTGTGAAGCACCCTGGGGTATCTGTGCATTAAAGGTGCTATATAAATACAAGTTACTGTCATTGCTGAGATGAGATCATTGTACCCCTCTGTGCTCTACTAAACAATCAGACTAATTCAACAAATCCATGTTCCTTCATGGTATTTTGCAGAGCAAAGGTAGTCAGTTGCATGTTGTTTGGTGAATACCCATTATGGGAGTTTTAAATATCAGGTTAGGTCACTTTCGAGTTGAAGTTATGCTATGTGATATTAGTGAGGGCCAGTGCAAATGTCTTTATTTCCTGTGCTAGCAAAGATGCTAACCTCTTTATTAATTTAATGGACAGAGGAATTTCAGACAACCTCAATCTGTTTATTAATCCTACTGTACTTTCAACCCAGTTGTTGGGAGATGGTAGAGGCTGGCATCTTATCCATTCTGTTCTGATTTGGGAGTACTTGATGTTGATACTGAGTGCCAGAACTTCGCCCATACTAATATCCTTCTCACCTTGAACACAAAGATTAACTAGATATTTCCACTTACAACGCCACCTATAACCTGTTCATGTTCATAAGTGGAGAACGCTCTAATCGACTGCACTTCTGTGAAAAGTTACCTTGAGAGGAGAAAGGAGCATAGGTTCAAACCAGTAAAAAGCAATGTTGGGACTGATACCAGAAAATTCTTCACAGTGTGGTGTGTGCATGGAATGGGCTGTCTGAGCAGTGGCGATTTAAAAACTCTGGAATGTTTTAAGAGCCAATTGAATGCAGAAATTGAGATATTTCAGGGTTTTTCCAGATGGAAGAACCAAGAACAGTTGAATAGCCTCGCGTGAGTAATTATCTTGTGTTATTGTAACCGTGCATGGTTGAATTCCTCCTTTCACCTATATTGTCTGATGAATAAATATGGTATTATCTGGAAAGATTGCCACCAGTAAATGAATGCTTGAATTATGCATTTATAAGCAGTCTTGGGTCATTTATTATACAAAAAATATAACTAAGTGTTACATTAAGCCTGATGCAGTTTTGTTGCAATCAGAAGATTCTGTTCCAGTCTCCACTGTAACAGATTATACTAGCCAGCTGTTATCACTTGGAATACAAATTGTGTACATTACATTTGAAATGTTATACAAAGTTAGTGACATTCTGGGGGTTAATAACGGTTTAAAGTGATTTGCCAAGAACTGGTGCTGCCTTTTACAAAGTGGATGTTAACATTAAAAGTCCAGGGATGCCAAAGCACCATCTGTTTTACTGAAGTCATTTTGCTGGGTGTGGTATAAAGTGATACAAAACATTTGCATTACTTATACTTCTATCTACATTTCTACATATTCTACCCCTTCCCCTTCAACCCATTTAAATTTTTCATTGTTTCTCACCCTACCCCTCAAATCTGCACTCTGTTTAGAACTGTGCAAGAGTTAATCCCAGGGTGTCTCAACTAAATGTTTAAAAAAATTAGGCACTCTGATTTCTCGGGCGTTAAGTATACTGCACAGCACGATACTGAGAGTTGTACAGCCTAGAAAGGACCCAAGACTGCAATCATTTAGCTGATCACAGTCCCGAAGCTACAACTGGCCTATATGACCTTGAGCTGGAGAGGGATAAAATCATCCAAAGTTCAAAGGGGTGGGATGAGAGGAAAATGCTATCCTTAAGTATGAATAAAGAAACAATGGTTGTCTACTTACTGGGAGACTATCCACTTGCAGCCAATCTAGTACAATCAGTTTATCCCCATGGATAGTTTCAAAGGGAGTGAGCATGTAAATTCTACAGCAGCACAAAGTTAAAATACAAAGCTACCTTTTAGATCGGCTAACAGTCAAAAAACTGACAAAAGATGATTAATTATGGAGTCCTGTGCAGTGGTGCCTATGAGTTGGCAATGTTATTTTCACAAATGTTAAAAGGTCTATAAACCTCTGAGTGCCTCCTTTTTCCTGAGCAGTTAAGAAATAACATTCACTCCCATAGAATAAATATAGACTAAATTACTGTGTCTGGGATGTCAGCATAATCTTCTTGTTTGGCTGATGAAAGCCAATCCTCTGGAGGACCAAAAGGACAAAAGTTTTGTATATTTGAAGGGCAACATGAGATGTTATTGATATTCCTTCCAAATATAGATGTCAGCTTACCACTCGTACGCCTTCGCCCCCCACCACCCCCCTAAACACCGTTCATAGATGCTCACAGGAATTTAGTTTTAAAATAACATTTGATATAATGGCTTGCAAGAGAGTTCAAACCCAACTTCATCTGTCATAAGGATCCAAAGTGTGAATCAGTGGAATACAATCTACCCAAAGAGTGTTTAGAATGTGGAATTCACTACCATAAGGAGTAGTTCAGGCAAATAGCATAAATGCATTTAAACACATGAGGGAGAAAGCAATAGAAGGAAATATTGATAGGGTGAGATGCAGGGTGAGTGGAGGCGTGTGTGGAGCATAAACCAGTTGGGCAGAATGGCCTATTTCTGTGGTATAAATTCTAACCACAGTAATTCCATATTTTTATTTACCCATCTAGTAGAGCCATCTATTCTGAGGAAAGTCATATTTCCTATTAAGTTGTATTCAGCACTATGTTAGAATCTAGGGAGGGTCTCCTACCTCTTTGTAAATCTATTCGTTAAAAAGGAATAGTTGATTATTTTTATTGCTGCTTAAGATTTTTTTTTAAACATATATATAATTTCTTTTTAAGTATCTGATGTTCAGGGCAGTCCCATATTGTTGCAGCTACCAGGGTGTGTGTGTTTCCTGACTAAGGACAATAACGGATTTGATGGTGTTTACTCATCTGTAGTGCGGAAATGTGCTGAGAGAAGAGGTAAAGGGAACAGTTCCTCCCTGAATGGGAAATATTCCATGTTTTTCGTCCAAAATAAATGAGACTTTGGGGTCCATATTTGGCCAATTTGAGTTTAGTGACAAGTACTGTTCTTCCCTGATTTGGTGCAAACTTCTAAACTAATTCTGAAGTTCAGTGCCACCTGTTCAGAGGTTGACACACCGGATACATCATTCAAGCAGACTTTCCACCTCTTCCAACTTTCCTCCTCTGCCTTAGGCACTGGCTGTGCAATTCAGTTCCACAGAAAGCCCTCTTGAATGCTGTCCAAGTGTCATTCTTAATTTATGAGTTTGGACAGTGATCGTCAGTCAGCTATTTGACTGGAGGATATTGCAAATGAGCTCAATCCTTATCTGACACACACTTGCACCAGAAGTGGTTGGTTAGCTGTTGGGAATAGGAATCTTGGCCACCTTTCCCCTTCCTGCATTTGGATACCAGGATCAATTTTCGTGCCTCCACTGTTGCCCCACCCCGTCAATCAATGCCACTCTGGTTGTAATTGCATAAATCAGAAAACCTAGAGATTGTAACTTGGCTCTTCCTTCCTTCATCTGTGTGCTTTAGCTACTCACCCAGAGCTGGGGTGGCAAAGGCTTTTGACCAATTGACAGCTGAGAAACAACCTCAGGTGTGAATGTGAAAAGCCTCAACAGATGTTTGATTACTGCCTGATGGAGTGGCCCTGTCAGCGTTCAGCAGTCCTAAGGAATTATTAAAGATAACTGACAATACTTGTATAACTGGTTTTTCAGTGATAAACTGACGATAATGAAGTGCTTGCTGAGCAATTGTACAATTTTTTAGTGTCAATGTCAAATCATTTCTCAACTTAATGTATTGGATAAATGTTACTAGTTACACATGAGTGCTGTTTAAGTATTGAACAACTCAAATGGAGCTTAGTAGGGGTCTCCAATGGAAGAACTGTTCCACTGCTATATGTTTTGCCATATTTTCATAAGCAGAAAGCTACTTTTAAATAAAAGATGGATTTTTGTTTGCTTAAGTACAGCATATTGTAGAGTACATTTAAGGATGCTGAGAACTTGGAAATAATGCATGTTCTTCAACTTTCACGTGCTTCAGACATTTATCACGTAGTTACATTTGTCCAATTCCTGACACTTCTGGGGCTAATTCAGACCATGCTGCCTAATGTTGGCAACTAATTCACAATAATGACTAGAAGTAAAGCTCACCCTTAACTTAAGCTTCTGATCAGTAATCTATTCACTTCTAACCATCATTACTTTCTCTCCACCACATTTTTTCCCTATTGGTGCTATGATCATTGCACAATTAATCATCTTTGTTCTTCCTTAGGTCAACTGAAGCTCAGTGGGTAACACTGTGAGTCAGAAGGTTGTGGGTTCAAGCACCACTCCCGAGACTTGAGCATATAATCTAGACTGGCACTTCAACACTGTACTGAGGGAGTGCTGCACTGTCAGAGGGGCTGTCTTTCAGATGAGATGTTAAGCCGAGGCCCAACTGTCCCTTCAGGTGAATGTAAAAGATGCCATGGCACTCTTTTGAAGAAGTAGGAAGTTATCAATAATAAGAATAATGGAACCACTCAGCAGGCCTGGCAGCAACTGTGGAAAGAGAAGCAGAGTTAATGTTTCGGGTCAGTGACCCTTCTTCGGAAGTTCTCAAGAAGGGTCACTGACCCGAAACGTTAACTCTGCTTCTCTTTCCACAGATGCTGCCAGACCTGCTGAGTGGTTCCAGCATTTCTTGTTTTTGTTTCAGATTTCCAGCATCCACAGTATTTTGCTTTTATATTAGGAAGCTATCCCTGTTGTACTGGCTAATATTTATCTCTCAACCAACATCACCTAAAAAATAAAACTGATTATCTGGTCATTATCATATTACTGTATGTGGGACCTTGCTGTGTGCAAATTGGCTGCCATGTTTCCTACCTTACAACAGTGACTACACTTCAGCAGTAATGGGCTGTGAAGTGCTTGTTCTGACATGTGTGAGGGTCCTTGATTGCAAGCAGGCGCTATGCAATTCACCAAATGGATATTCTTCATGTCTGAGGCCTAGGCTCTCTGTTCTAACTACCTCCCCAAATTGTGGCACTTCTCAGCATCAGGACTTCCACCTGCCCCGGAGATGGTCCACCTGTATTCTCAATATTTACATGCTATGTGGGAATTGTGTTGCTATGGAAGGGAGGCCATCCCAGCAGGAGAAAAGGTTGGCCTGGTTTTTAAAAAAACATTTAGGAAACTTAAATATGCTGGTTTTAAGCTAATGAGACATGAGCACATTAAAGCTCTGAGTGCTCTTGTATAGCCCCCTTGTGGTCTGAGGCCCCTGCCACCTACCCCTGAATGCTAGATGCATACAGGTAGGCAAAGTACATCCCAATGGGATTGGCCTCTGGAAAATGGTGAGGTACAAGAGCACACATTTGAGTTGCTTTTTGCCTCCGATCTAATGGAAAATCCATTGGGATTTGGGAAATGAAAAGCCTTGGGCCTGAACACAGGCTATTGTATCATGCAGGGCATCACAGTCAAGCCTTATGTTGTCCTCACCCTACATGTATGCAATTTCCAGCCAGAGAACCCTCTCTGATGTTTTGCCTTCCTAAATAGGGCCCTGATTTAACGCTTCACCCAAGACCTGGCTTTCACTGGCTCAGGTGGAGATAAATAGTCCCATGGCACCATTCAAAGAAGGGCAGGTAGTATTATCATGTCATTCCTAAACACCTTCCCTCATCCAAAGCCAAAAAATTGCTTAATTGGTCATTGATTTTATTGCTGTTTGTGGGACACTGCTGTATACAAAATGGCTGCCATAATTAACCTGCATAACAAAAGTGAACTTTCTAGGCAATTCATTGTCTAAGTGTTTTGGGACAAAGCTCTAAATAAAATATAATTTCTTCCCTCCTTCAAGGAACACTAAATTCCTTACCCAACCTCCTCTAGATGAAAAAGCCATGTAGTGCTGAGAATGGGTTTATGCCTGAAACATCAACTGGTGCATGTTTTCTCGATGGATGCTACCTGGCCTCCTGAGCATCTCCAGCATTTTCTGAAGTTTCTGCTGTTGATATCGCTGTAACTTTCAATTTAGCTCCCTTTTAAGATGTAAATTGCCCTCGAATTTGACTCCCTTCTCTGGAACTCTGTTGCACATGTGCACCACCCCTATGAGAATTTGATTTAAATAATCTCCAACATTTCTCAAGCTTGTAAAAATTGTGCTTGTGTTATCTAATTCTGCCCTCATTCTCCAAGTACAATCATTTATCAAACTCAAACTTTATTTAGTTCGAAGAGCTCTATCATGTCTCCTTTTCTGCATGTAAATAAGTTTAGTTATTTGAACTTTTCCAGATATTATAGTACTCTTGGTGGAACTAGCATTGTAGACGTTGCACCTTTTCCACCAGACTCTTCAGTGAAGTTGCCCAAATCGCTAGAGTTTATTCAAAATTATGGGATATGTTCTGTCCAATAATAGTGAAATGTACCTCTTGAAGGACAGAATCCGCATTGTGATTCCGGTAGGAGCTCTTCAGCCACTGGGAGAAAGTGGTTGAGATGGACTCTTGCAATGACCTTCCCTGTGGCAGACAGCAGGGATACCCCTCCTGTAGTTATCTCAGTTGGTCTTTCTTGAAGATTGTCACAATTATGGCATCTCGAAAATCCCCTGGTATGCTCTCCTCCTTCCAGATGAGGGAGATGAGTCTATGTATTTGTGTCAAGAGTGCCTCTCTGCCGTATTTTAGAATTTCAGTGAAAATTCCATCCACGCCTGCAGCCTTATTGTTTTTTAACGGTTGATGGCCTTTTCGATTGCATGTCAGGCTGTGGTTGTGCTGAGATCGTGGAGGGTTGCATGCTGTGGAATGTGGTCGAGGGCACTCTGATCAAGAACTGAGTCGCGATTGAGGAGATCTTCGAAGTGCTCCTTCCACCGAGCGCTGACTGCCGCTCTGTCCTTGATCAGCACCACTCCATTCTTTGCTCTCAGTGGGGTAGGTCCTTGGGTACTTGGGCCATAAATGGTCTTGACTGCGCTGAAGAATCCATGCATGTCGTGTCTGTCAGCAAGTTGCTCTACTTGCTGCGCTCTTTCAGCCCACCAGCTGTTCTTTGGCTCATGGGCTTTTTGTTGAACCTCAGCCTTCAATTGTCTGTCTATCTTTTTTCCCTCAAATTTTGGTGATGCTTCCAGTTCAGGAACACCTTCCGCTTGCGATTTTAGTAGCTCCTGGATATCCTTGTTGCTCTCATCAAAGCAGTCTTGATGCTTCCTGGTCGAGAAACCAAGAGTGTCTTCACAAGTGCTAATTATGGTCGCTTTGAGGGCAGATCAGGCATTGTGGATATGATCTACACAGCAGAACAACTCAAAGAAAATGTAGGGAACAGCAGCAACCTTTATACATGGCTACCTTTGACCTCACAAAGGCCTTAGACTGTATCAACCAGGAGGGATTATGGAGCATCCTCCGCAAATTTGGCTGCCTGGAGAAATTCATCACCGTCCTCCGCCTGCTGCATGATGACATGCAAACTGTAATCCTTGCCAACGGATCTGCCACTGGCCCAATCCGAGTGCAAACTGGGGTCAAGCAAGGCTGTGTCATCACACCAATGCTCTTTTCCATCTTCATTCCCACAACACTCCACCTCATCTCCATGAAGCTCCCTGCGGGAGTAGATCAACTCAATAGAACGAGTGGCAAACTATTTAACCTCTTTCGCCTCCAGTCCAGAACGAAGGCCACTCCAACCTGTGTTATTGGGCTGCAGCAGGCTGACGATGTTTGCACACTCAGGCCGAGCTTCAAAATCTCGTCGATGCATTCATGGAGGCTTATGAACGAATGGGCCTTAAGCTAAACATCTGGAAGACAAAGGTCCTCTACCAGCCTGCTCCCGCGGTGCAACACCATCCCCGACTATCAAGATCCACGGCAAAGCACCGGATAATGTGGATTACTTCTCATACCTTTGGAGCCTCCTCTCAGCAAGGGCAGACATCGACGATGAAGCTCAGCATCGTCTACAGTGTGCCAGCGCAGCCTTCTGTCATCTGAGGAAAAGAGTGTTTGACAACAAAGACCTCAAACCTGTCACCAAGCTCATGGTCTACAGGGCCGCAGTGTTACCTGCCCTCCTGTATGCGTCAGAAACACAGTATAGCAGACATCTAAATGCCCTGGAGAGATATCACCAGTGGTGCCTACACAAGATCCTGCAAATTCAGTGGCAGGACAGGCGCTCCAATATCAGTGTCCTCTCTCAGGCCAACATCCCAGTATCGAGACACTGGTCATGGCTAGTCAGTTACGTTGGACGGGCCACCTCATCTGCTTGTCTGACACAAGACTCCCAAAACAAGCTTTCTACTCGGAGCTCCAACACGGCACGGGGTTACCAGGAGAGCAGAGGAAATGCTACAAGGATGTCCTTAAAGCCTCCCTGAAAAAATGTGACATCTCCACTGATTCTTGGGAATCTCTTGCCCGAGACCACCCAAAATGGAGAAGAAGCATCCGTGAAGGTGCCAGCCAGTTTGAACAACATCGACATGTCCAGGAAGCGACCTAGTGCAAACAGCAGAAGAAGCATTCGGAAATTTGAGCATCCCATTCACTCGCCTCACCAAACACCACCTGCCCCACCTGTGGCAGAGTGTGCGGATCCAGAATTGGACTGTTCAGTCACCCAAGGACCCACAACCCTGGAGTAGAAGAAAGTCATCCTCGTTCCTGAGGGACTGCCTAAGAAGAAGAAGAAGTAAAATGTGCTCATCCTGGCCTGTATCAATTAAAACAGCTAACAGCTGCCACAAAGTCGAGACTTTTGTCCCATCCTATCTGTGATGAAAATTGCTGTGAAAGAATAGGGTTCAAACCTCATCGTGATCTGCATAATCTTATTCAATCAATTGTTCTTTTGAAAATATAAATAATAATCCACACTTGTCTCACGGGCACTCCATTGTCCAGTCCACAAGAACTGTTGCTTATTGGAAGAGTTTAAGGAAATCTAACTGTATAATTTACAGTGTCTTCCAAACAGTCACGTAGCTGACAGGGTGTTCAGTGTTGTTCCAGGAGCTAAGTACCTTAGGGATGAACATTCCAGGAGGATATGAAGGTTAATGTTTGGAGGTATATCTCAATTTAGTTCATTTGTTTTTACAGGCATAAAGGGCGTAGTCATTAACTTTAACATGTTATTAATTTATGAAATGAAAGCAGCTCATGGAACCTGAGCAGCAAGGCTGGAACTAGGGAACATTAGACTGGGCCCTGTTTATATTCACAGTTTGAAACTGATATGTTTCCTGCTGGAAGCTAATAGTTGCAATGGCCTGTTCCTACATACCTGTAAGTTGAAAGATTTAAAACCTTGGGTCTTGTCTAATTATAATCCATTTGTTATAATAACAAACACAGTTGATGCATTGACTGCAGAAGGTACAATTTAGCATTATTCCCAATGCAGACCAGAATTATAGAACTATGAACTTTTACAGCACAGAAGGGTGCCATTTAAATCATCATGTCTGTGCTGGTTCTTTCCCAGGATAATTTAAATCTAATCCCACTGCCCTGCTCTTTCTGATAGTCCTGCATCTTTCTCTGCTTCAAATGTTTCCTTAAAAGCTGCATTAGTCTGAGTAGCTTGCTAGGCCATTTCAGAGGAAAGTTAAGGGTCAATCACGCTGGTGCGGGACTGGAGTCACAAATAGGTCAGACCAGGTGAGGACGGCAGATTTCCTTCCCGAAAGTACATTAGAGAAGTTGTTCTCAAACTGAGGTTCACAGACCCTGGGGATCCGTGAAGACTTTCTGGGTAAGTGCTTATCGAGCTGGGTGAGCATTACAGGCAGGTGATGTGGGTGACTGCTGAGGACACAGTGGTCAGGGGACCCCATGGACAAGAGTAAGCGAATGAGCAACTGCTGGAGGCAGGCCTTATGTGAAGTGGGAGCGAAGTGCAGGCACCAGATGTGCAGCACCAATAAAGCTGCCTGTCTCACCTAGGAGGGAAGCACACATGGAGGAACGCTGAAAAGGGCACGAAGAGCGGCAGGTATACCATAGTTACCAAGGTGGGTGGTGGTGCCAGATGCATTCAGGTTTGTTCAAGAGCGGAGAGTTTTAAAAAATATTTCATTACTGCATATTTAAAGAAAGTGGCACCAGAACACAAATTTGCCCAGGACACCATTTTCCTTAATTTAAATGGGGGGGCCCATGATTACTAATCCATTTGAAAAGGGGTCCTTCAACCAAAGAAATTCGAGAACCACTACATTAGAGAACCATTTGAGTTTTTCTGACAATTCAAGAGCTTTATTGTCACTTACTGATAGTAGCTTTTTATTTCCAGTGTGGAAGCTTTACTAAGTTTGTACCTCATTCTAATTGTATGACTGAAAGACAGCCCTGTATAAAGGCCACTGCTTCAAGCAATGAATTCAGTTGGGTGACTGGCAGCTAAAATTAATGTGTCTGGGCTCACACGTGAAGAATAGCCACTTGGAGATGGTGTAGATGGGGCTGTCAATGCCTGAGGAATGATGCCAATGGTATCCAGAGAGGAGTAAAAAAATGTAAAGGGAGGGAAATAAAAAGAATTTTAAAAACAGCCATAATAGCCTTGTTGAGATTTCCTATTTATTGAAACACAAGAGACTGTGTGCTCATGTGAAATGCTGCACCACATTCTGGAATACTGCCAGTTACTTGCCTACATTTACTGAGTTATCTTGAGACATGTTGCATCCAGCTTATGCTCTGAGAATTCCACACCTTTATGATTGATTAAGTAAGAAAGGAGACTGATACCGGGTGCACCATATGTTGCTGCCTGCATTAATTATATGTTGCTGTTCAGCATACACGGAGGTGTGAAACTTTTAATGATTGAGTCATTTGGGCATGGTCTACTTTGTCAAGGCGTTATAAAGTGTAATGATGTGACTTATAAAGAATAATAGCCTTCTCTTCGGAAGAGCAAACTAAATGGAAGGTTTTAGGATTATGAAGAAGTTTAAGAAGATTCAGGCAGGTAATTTTTTCTGTGTACGCACATTTCCAAAACTGGAGGTGTAGATTCAAGATAAAGTAATCTAAACTAAGCAGGCAATTCAGACAGATTGTGGGTCAACCTCTGGAAGGAATGGGCTGCCTAACAATGCAGGTGAAGTGCAAACCTTAAAGGGGTTGAAAAGAACAGAAAAAGAAAGACTTGCATTTATAGCTTGCTTTTTGTGACCTTAGGATGTCCCAAACTGTTTTACAATCAATGAAGTACTTTTGAAGTGTAGTCACTCTTGTAGTTGGGAAACATGGCAGCCAATCTGTGCACAGCAAGCTCCCACAAACAGCAATGTGATAATGACCAGGTAATCTGTTTCAGTGATGTTTGTTGGGGGTTACATATTGGCCAGGACACTGGAGAAAACTCTTTTGCCTCACCCAAAAGTTGACACATCTGACAGTGCAGCACCCCCTTAATACTGTACTGGAATGTCAGCCTAGAGATTTGTGCTCAAGTCTCTGGAGTGGGACCTGAACACACAATATTTTAACGGAAGTGAGAGTGCTACCCACTGAGGCACAGCTGACACAAACAGGGAAATAAGACAAGTTCCTGGCATCTGAAAAAATCCATAGCTATTAAATTTCATAAATGATATGGAGATATCTCACAGGAAAGAAAGGGGATAATTCGGTGGGCTGGTGAGTGGGGCACCTGAATTGTTGTGGGGGTTGCCTCCATCTCCTGCTGAAGGAGTCCATGGAAATTCTAGGCAATAGTCTTGTCCTGCCTGAAATATGTTGTGATGCTATAGAGATACTACTACAACAGTGAGAGAGATGAGACTATGCTATGTTTGAATAACTGGATGTTTAGTTTAGTTTAGAGATACAGCACTGAAACAGGCCCTTCAGCCCACCGAGTCTGTGCCGACCATCAACCACCCATTTATACTAATCCTACACTAATCCCATATCCCTACCACATCCCCACCTGTCCCTATATTTCCCTACCACCTACCTATACTAGGGGCAATTTATAATGGCCAATTTACCTATCAACCTGCAAGTCTTTGGCATGTGGGAGGAAACCGGAGCACCCGGAGGAAACCCACGCAGACACAGGGAGAACTTGCAAATTCCACACAGGCAGTACCCAGAATTGAACCCGGGTCGCTGGATCTGTGAGGCTGCGGTGCTAACCACTGCGCCACTGTGCCGCCCTTATCCTGTCTAAGTTCTGATTCAGGGCCTATTCCAATACCTAGCAGACAAAATACAGGATGATTGCTGTTTATCTCCCCCGCCCTTCCCCAAGCTAAGCAACCTGATTATAATATCAGCTTCATAAATGTTATTGGCTAACTGTAGAATTAATTCAATGTTGTTCAACTTCTCCAAAGCTTCTATCACTTATAAACTGCTCGGTATTAATTCCAACATGCCCATCATACCTGTTCTTGCCAACTTTCACAATCTTCCCATCACGTATTCTTTCAGTTCAAAATTCATGCTCTTATTTGCATATGCCCCAAAGCCTTCCCCCACTCTGGTGTTACAACCTACCTTAGCTGCAACCTACCTTCGCCTCCATCCCAGTCTTCTGACTTTGGCCTCTTGCTCATCCCTTTCCTCCATTCCATCATTGGTTGGCAGGGCCTTCAGCCATCTTGTCCCTACTCTCTGAGACTTCTTCCCCACATCCCTCAACCTTACTAACTCTATCAGAAGCCTCCTCAGTCTCGAGGCTACCTCACCTATCTCTCCTTGTTCTGCTCAGTATCCACTTCTCCTCTGTTCAATGCTTTGAAATGTTTACTACTTTATAGGTATCACTTAAGTGTAGGTTTTGGTTTTATTGTATTTTTTGTGCTGCTGCTGTTCTTGTTTTATGAAAAAAGTGGTTATTTCATTTGATGTGGCGAAGGAGAAGTAGGGGGGGTAAAATGTCCCTAATAATTTCCACACACTCCCGCAACCTTGGCAGAGTTTATTGCTTTCAAACCAAATGTGTTTGTCTTAACAAGACATGTTGGTCCTGAAACATTAACTCTTTTTCTCTCTCCACAGATGCTGCCTGACCTGCTGAGTGTTTCCAGCATTTTCCATTTTTATTACAGATTTCCAGCGGCTGCTATATGTGTTGGCTTCCTGATCCACCTCACTCAGAATAAATCAGGAATCTGCCAAGCTACCTCACCATTCATGCTCTATGCCTTCTGATCAGACATCTGAACATTGCAAAAAGACCATCGACTGACCATCAGTTGTCATTTCTACAATCTGAATGATTGATCACTTGTAATTGGAAATTAAACAACAAACTTCAAGTTTTTATTCCTATCTGTTTTGGATTTGGCTGATTTCCATGTACTTGTAATTCTGAATGACTTGACCTGATAGAATTGTTACTGAACTGTTCCAGGATGGGGACCTAGTGAAGCTTGGCAAGGACATGGATTTAGTGCTGGACAGGATGTGGCTGAATGAGTTTAATTCCTGTCCTGGTGGTATGTGTGCTAACTGTGCCGAACAGTTAGACCCTCCAAAGTGCTACTCAGGACAAAGTTTCACACTTTCTCCAATGGACTCCCACCGTGCCCCCCACCTTCCCAATTTTCCTCCCTTTTGTCCAGAAAACTCTGACCTACAAATCCAAAGAGACCAATAATCCTTTGGTATGTTACCTGATCCAGGTTTGCTGTGATGTCTTCCACAGAGTAATAGTCAACTGATGTGTTCTGTGTGGGTTCACATGAACAATGGCCCTTGGGTGATATACTGCAGATGGCTGTTTGTGAATGAAGAACCAATTCCTTCAAGTAAACATAGGAAATGGGACAGAAAACAGGTGTCACCATTACTGCAGGGTGTGGGAGATAGGAGAGAATGAAGTGTAGAAAAACCCAGACAACTGCACAATAGCTTTTCAGGAACTACATATATTTCAGTTACAGATGAGCAATGCCTAACCTAATCTCTGTGTGCTGCTCTCCTGCGTTCATATTTTTCATTGTCTCTGCTTGTTTTCTGAACATTCGTCTGACTCACTCTCATGCCTTCAGGAGAGCAGAGGCGAAGGATAATGTATATCATTTTCTGCAATTTGCAATAAAAGTGGCATGAGCCAGGGGCACACCCTGAGTCAGACACACACAACATGGACAATGCAAATTTTTATCATGATGCAAGGCTGTGGATTCATTGATTTGATCTGGCTCATTGACAGAAAAGAAAGAAGTTGCATCTATATAGCACCTTTCATTATTTTAGGATGTCCCAAAGTGCTTTACAGCCAATGAAGTACTTTTGAGGTTTGGTCACTTAGGGAAATATGCTCACAGCAGGCAAGGTTCTACAAACAGCAATGTGATAATGACCAAATAATCTTTTTAATGATGCTTGTTATTGGGCATGACATTGAAAAACTCCCCATCTCTTCAAATGGAATCCTTTATATCCACCTGAGACAGCAGACAGGGCCCCACTTTACTGTTCCCTCTGACAATGCAGCACTCCCTCAGTACAGTGTTGAAGTGTCAGCCTAGATTATGTGCTCAAGTCTCTGGGGTGGGGCTTGAACCCACAACTTTCTGACTCAGTGTTACTCACTGAGCTTCAGTTGACCCGAGGAAGAACAAATGAAGATTAATTGTGCAATGATCATAGCACCAATAGGGAAAAAACCTTTGTGGTGGAGAGAAAATGATGGCTAGAAGTGAATAGATTACTGATCAGAAGTTTAAGTGAAGGGTGAGCTTTACTTCTAGTCATTGTTGTGAGTTAGTTGCCAACATTAGGCAGCATGGTTTAAATTAGCCCCAGAAGCGTCAGGAATTGGGCAAATACAATTCCACATGATAAATGTTTGGAGCACATGTAAGTTCAAGAACAAACATGCATCACTTCCAAGTTCTCACCATCCTAAAATGTACTCTGCAATATGTTGTACTTAGAAGAACACAAGAAATAGGAGCAGGAGTAGACCATATGGCCCATCGGGACTGCTCTGCCATTCAAAACGATCATGACTGATCTTAGACCTCAACTTCACCTTCCCATCCACTTGCCATATCCCTTGATTCCCTGAGAGACCAAAAATCTGCCTTTCCCAGCCTTAAATGTATTCAACGATGGAGCATCCACAACCCTCTGGGGTAGAGAATTTATGAGATTCACAACCCTTTGAGTGAAATAATTTCTCCTCATCTCCAATCTTAAATGATCAGCCCTTTATCATGAGACTGTGCCTTGTGTTTTAGATTCCTCGACCGGCAGAAAAAATCTCTCAGTGTCTACTCTTTCCAGCCCCTTCAGAATGAGATCGCCTCTCATTCTTCTAAACTCTAGAGAACATCGGCCGGATTTACTCAGCCTCTCATCATAGGACAACCCCCTCATCCCAGGGACCAATTTAGTGAACATTCACTGTACCGTCTCCAATGCAGACATATCCTTTCTTAAAGGTGGAGACGAAAACTGCATACAGTACACCAGATGTGGTCTCACCAAAACCCTGTACAATTATAGCCAGACTTCCTTATTCCTGTACTCCAATCCCCTTGCAATAAGGGCCTACATGCCTTTTGCCTTCTTAATTACTTGCTGTACCTGCATGCTAACTTTCTGCATTCGCTGTACAAGCACCTAAAACATAGCTATCCGATGACGTGTCAAGTTCAGGCCGGGTAGGATTGCTCTTCTGGGTCCAGCATTCGGGCTCTGGTCGGGAAGGGTCGGACACAGTGACAGCCAGGATGTCAAGGCGGGAAACACTCCGCACTAGTCTGCAGTGAGCGATTCCATCCAAGGTAGAGCACAACCTCTTCAATAAAGTTGATTATATTCCGGTGGTTGGGTAGGGTCAGGCGCGGGAAAAATGAAAGGACTTGGGCTGGGTCGAGCTCGTGTCAGATGTGGTTCTGTCGGGCTCGGGTCAGGTTTCATTTGCAGACACGAGCAGGCCTTTACAAGCACCCCCAAGTCTCCCAAATCCACCCTTTATTTAAAAGTAGCTTTCTGCTTATGAAAATATAGCAAAATATATAGCAATGGAATGGTTCTTCCATAGGAGACCCCTACTAAGTTCCATTTTGAGTAGTTCAATACTTAAACAGCATACGTGTGTTACAAGTAACATTTACCCAATATATTTTTAAAAGAAATTAATTGACATTAACACTAAAAAATTGTGCAATTGCTCAGCAAGTACCTCATTATCATCAGTTTATCACTGAAAAACCAGTTATACAAGTATTGTCAGTTATCTTTAATAATTCCTTAGGACTGCTGAACGTTGACAGGGCCACTCCATCAGGCAGTAATCAAGCATCTGTTGAGGCTTTTCACATTCACACCTGAGGTTGTTTCTCAGCTGTCAATTGGTCAAATGGTCAACAGCCTTTGCCACCCCAGCTCTGGGTGAGTAGCTAAAGCACACAGATGAAGGAAGGAAGAGCCAAGTTACAATCTCTAGGTTTTCTGATTTATGCAAATACAACCAGAGTGTCATTGATTGAGGGGGTGGGGCAACAGTGGAGGCACGAGAATTGATCCTGGTATCCACATGCAGGAAGGGGAAAGGTGGCCAAGATTCCTATTCCCAACAGCTAACCAACCACTTCCGGTGGAAGTGTGCGTGTCAGTAAAGGATAGGTTTGAGCTCATTTGCAATATCCTCCAGTCAAATAGGTGACTCCAAGCCAAGGGCAGTAAGAGAAGTTGGTGGCAGGTTTAAAGACCAATGTTTGGTGAGCTTGAGGCTCTTACTGGTTATATTTATCAATATAATTAAATTGTGCACGATTTACACATCAGGTCACCAGCACTGATGTTAGGTAAAAGAGTCTTTTGTTATAACAATGGCAATCACAAACAATGCATTGATGTTTTTGCATGGTGCTACATGAGTTGAACCATGACATTGCTGTACTTGGTGTATGCACAAAGACTTGCTACAACTTTTTAACATTTTGCCCCTTAAAAGCCATTTAGGTCCATGTTCAACTTTTCCTAATTTTTTAAGTGGTTTGAGCTTGGGTAAATTTATTGAGAGATGTAAGATAAGAGAATAGTGCAACCTAGCAAATAAACCACCTGATGAATACACATTTCGTAACTTTAAAATGCATTCTAATTCTGTGGTCATAATATTTTTTCAAACCTGTCTGCTACAGTGAAAGACTCGGCTGAATGGCTACAATCACTATGGCTGCAAGAACAGAACCCTCAATAAAACAGAGTGAGTCACGCTTGACTGTCAGATATTTCTATAACGCCCTAAAGGCTTGGTCTGATAATACAGTTTTTGTAGTTTGTGCCTTGCAAAGTCTTGACAACAGTATGATTGTTGAAGTGAGAAGACTGACACCAGCCACACTGTGCGTCAAACCTTCCGTCCTTGTATATGAAGCTGAGTGTACTCAAGGGTGTGAAATTATTAATGATTAGTCACTCTGGCAGTGATCTGTTTGTTAAAAGATATCTATAGATACTGCTACAACCAACAAGAGAGAGAAATGCAGGTTCTTTTCTTAAGTGGACTCTGACTCCTGAAACAGAAGGGGAAATCCTGAAAGTATTGTCTTGGTTCTAGTTGAAGAGGATCAGGGAGTTCTCCTGATGTTCTGGCCATCATGCATCCCGCAGTCAAAACCCAGATTACTGGATGTCTCATTTCTTTGGCTGTTTGTGAGACTCTCTGTGAGCAAATTGCACTGTGTTTTCCTAAATAACAACAGTGACTGCACTTTGAAAATACTTCATTGGTTATATGGAACTTTGGGATGTCCTGTGAATGGGCCACTGGCAGCTGCCAAAAAAAAACAGTGCCATCGCTTTATAATTGCACAAAACATTACAGCAAAGGAAATCACAAATTAGTACAATGTAGGTGATCTAGTGGATCCTCGACACAGCCCCCAAAGCTTCAAGGTTCAATGGCTGTGAAATTCACTAAGGAATTTACAGTTACCCATGGGATTTTTCCCTTCATATAAGCTAACATCTTTAAGCCTTGGCCTTGGCGATCAAGGCCTGCTCGGGTCTGCAATTGAAACCCGACCCGAGCCCGATAGAACCGCATCCGACCCGAGCCCGACTCTGGCCCGAGTCCTTTGATTTTCTTTCTTGCTCCTGACCTGGCCCGACCCGACTTGACCACCGGAATGAAGTTGATTATATTAAAGAGGTTGTGCTCTACCTTGGATGAAATCACTCACTGCAGACTAGTGCGGAATCGGGATGCACGTTTCCCGCCTTGATGTCCTGGCTGTCACTGTGTCCGACCCGACCCGAGCCCAAATGCTGGACCTGGATGAGCGACCCGACCTGACCCAAACCTGACACATGTCGTCAGGCCCGTTCAGGTTGGGTAGCCATGCTATACTTGGCGGGGCCTAATAAAAAGTTGCACCTTCAGGGTTATCCTTTAAATCTTTGCTGTCTTGTTGAGTGCCCCAGAGTTTTACAGCCATGAAATTGCAGGCTTGTTCTTGGCGGTGAGAATCCCCCATCTCAGCAGCAAGCCCTACATTATTAATGATCCCCCAAGCCAGAAATATGGGTTCAGGGTTGTGGATTGCCAACAAGAGTGGAATCCACCCCATTGTGTAGAGACAGCTTCAGTCAACTATGGCTCAGTTGATAGAACTCTTGCCTCTGTTGGTTCAAGTCCCACTCCAACGCTTGAGTATAACAATCTAAGCTAACACTCCAGTGCTGCACTGTTGGAGGTGCTGTCTTTCAGATGAGATGTTAAGCTGAAGCCCTGTCTGTTCCGTCAGGTGAACGTAAAAGTTCCCATGGCATTCTTCCAAAGAAGCATAGGGGAGTTATCCTACATAACAACAGTGACTGTGCTTTAAAAAGACTCCATTGGTTAAATGACCAATACTTATCTTCAATCAAAAACAGATTATTTGGTCATTATCACATTGCTGTTTGTGGGATCTTGCTGTGCACAGATTGGCTGCTGTGTTTCCTATATTACAACAGTGACTACATTTCAAAGGTATTTCATTGGCTGTAGAGAACTTTGGGACGTCCTGAGATTGTGAAAGATGCTGTATAGATGCAAGTCTTTATTTTTCTTCAATGATACATCACCACTCAGGAGCAAAAACCACTCTGTGCTATGCTGAACTAATTGATTCGCGAATTTGGGTGAAATTCCTTTACTCTCTACTTTACCAAAGTCTTAACCCATTTCTAATTTGAAAAAATGTAGCACATTCTACCATTTCTTCCCCTTAATTTTAAAACTAAAAGGTGTTCAAAAATTGAAAATTTAAAAGTTGCTAAAGTTAATACTTTTTGCTTTAAAAAAGAGTCCTGAGAGTAATTTTTTATTATTCATTTTTAGGATGTGTTAGGCAAGACCAGCATTTATTTCGCATCCCTAGTTGCCCTGTTTTGATATAGCTCAGTGACACAGTTGATGACCGTTATAGGTCAACCATATTGTTGTGGGATTGCAGCCAGGTAAGGACATTAGTGAACCAACTGGGTTTTTGAAACAACCCCACATCTTAATACCAATTATATATTTCCAGATATTTTTAAACTGAAATTAAATTCTCAAACTACTCTGCTGGGATTTGAACTCATTCACTGGATTACTAGCCCAGCAACATAATCACTGCACGACTGTACCCATCTCCAGTGACAGACTCTCTCTCTCTCTCACTAGGCAACATGCATAAGCACATCACAGAATGTTACACATGGCCATAAAGCTATATATTTGGAGCTTCTCAAAGCCGGTTAGAGATGGGTAATGAATGCTGGCCTTACTAGTGATGCTCACAACCCAAAAATGAGAAATAAAGACATAATTTGGTTACAATGCAAATTACTCATCTCCAAGAAGATTTTAATACACAAGCAACAGTCTCTGTCACCGGGTGATGTAGATGTCAACACCTGCAGACTGGGAACGCTGTTGGATCCCCAAGACATTCCAGCATATCTGTTGGTTTATTGCTTACAATAACTGCTTTTGCATTGGAAAGTAATTTCTGATCTTGGTGGCGGCAGCATTCAGGCTGTTAATATTGGCCTCAGTGCCTTTGCTTTGGGAAGGAGATTCAAGATATTTAAGCTGTGCTTAGTTGATAGCAGTTGAGCTATCACAATTGGCCTCAGTACCAAGAATAGCCTCTTGGTTGAGGTATTGGCAGTCCACTGGCACCCTTGGAACTATACCTCTCCACTACAGCTCATAGAATCAAGCCAAGATGGAGGTTATTTGGCCCGTTGTGTCTGTACTGGCTCTTTGAAATAGTTGTCCAATTAGACTCACTCACCCACACTAACCCCATAGCAAATCTTACCATTTCAACATTATAGCCAGTTCCCTTTTGAAAGCTGCTATTGAATCAGCTTCCAGTATCCTTTCAGGAAGTGCATTCTAGATTGTAACAACTCACTGAGTAAAACAAGAGAGAGAGAGAGAGAGTTAACCCATCTGGTTAACTGAATCAGGGAGCACTTACATTTTCTTTCTGTGCAACTGTCTCTCAGAGTGCAAATGTGCAGCCATGTTTTCAGCCGCTGCTCTGTGGTCCTTTTAAAGAATTTATGTTCAAGGTCCAGTAACAGTTCAAATAGTGTTCCATATGAAAAAGTTAATATGTTTCCATTTGGCAGGTGTGGTTTCTGTCACAACATGCAATGTAAAATCACCTTGAATGCCAGTTTTGGCTGTTTATTCAGCCACTGACGTAATGGTATTGCTAAAATCCTTGAATCATCCCAGTATGCTTAAGATCAGTCAGGTTTGGGCTCTTCACACAATGATTTTATTTGATTATTCTAGTTTGGTCTTTTGGAGTCCATCAACCTCATTATTTTCCATTGGATGGAATGAAAGAGGAAAATCCAGATCTGGGATTAGCCCCTGGTTATCCGATATCATTCTGCTGACAAAGTGGTGATTCACCATCGTTTGAAAGCGCAAAATAAATGCAAGTCTTTTTTTCTTTTTAACATTCCTTTGCTGTTTTATGGAGGGTGGGGGGGGGGGGGGGGGCAGCACAACTGAATACGGGAAGAGAGTGGACTCCAAAAACCAGAAAGTTGGTGCTGGGCAAGTGGCTGACTTCTTTCTGCTGGGTGCTAAGGAATGCTTATTTGCTGGGCATAGAGCAGAGGAAAAGCTTTTGTGGTCATTTTGGAATATCAATAAAAAATAATTATTTTGCAGTCCTCATAGAGCTCCAAAAGTATTGTCCAGAACTTTGACTTATTCCTCCCTCACTTGCTTCAGGATTCAACGCTTTAGATAGAGTAAATAAAGAGAAACTGTTTCCAATGGCCGATGAGTCAATAACCAAAGGGCACGGATTTAAGGTAATTGGCAAAAGAAGCAGAAGTGAGAAAAAATTATTTAATGTAACGTGTAGTTAGGAATTGGAATGCACTGCCTAATATGGTGGTGGATACAGATTCAATTGGAGCCTTCAAAAGGGAATTGGATAAACACTTGGAGAAACATTTCCAGGGATATGAGGCAAGAGCATGGGATTGGGAATAACTGGATTGGTCTTTGAAAGAACAAGCACGGACCCGATGGGCTGAATGGCTTTCAACTCTGTTGTACTATTCTGTGATTCTATGAAACCCATGGTTCCACCATCATCGCACTTAACTGGCCTTTAAATGACTCTAAATGTTTTTGTCCCCAGATCATTCAAACAAACATGGCTCTCTATGACAACGTGCTTTATGACAACAGTCTTAAATTGGCCTTTTTTAATGAATTATACCAATGTCTTCCTCTCCTGCTATTTCATTTTAAAATGAAATAGTTTCCTGAATAACCTTTTGTAATTCCATTCGGTATCTTTCATGCATCGATAATAGTCTCTGCCACTGGTTTCTTTTGAAGCCTGAAGAGTTCATGGGGGGAGTTTTATGCTCTCCCCCACATCAGGTTTGGAGGCGGGGACAACATATAATAGAGTTGGATGGTGGCAGGGAGAGGACCTAGCCACCTTCCTGTCTCCACCCAAATTAACTCCAGGGCGGAAGGCCTGTGAATCGACCTCCCACCCCTCCACCAATTGAGTCCCTTAAGTGGGTAATTAATGCCCAATTAAGGGCCTCATCCTGAGTGGGTTGCTTTTGCTTGCTGGCTCCGGGGGTTGATGGTGGGAGTAGGGTTGGTGGGGGGGGGGGGGGGGGTCCCTCGTTAAAAGGCACAGGGCCTAATTGATGGACCCGGCATCGGGAAGTGGGGGGAGCTGCTGAGAGCTACCATCCTGCCCTCACTGTCGAGCCCCCTCCCCCACAACCCCCATCCTACGAAACTCCTCCCATCCTAACTCAGCTATGACCTGGTTCCAGCGCCTCCGGGGAGTGCTCTATGCCGTGGCGATGCTCAGTTAAAAAGCTGCCGGCCTCTGATTGTCTAGAAGATCTCAGTGGGCGGGGCTTCTGTCGCCAGGGTCCTTAATCCTGGGGAAGCCCCACCGCTGCCCACTTAAGTGCCTAATTGGCACATAATGCAGTGGGCCTTCCCAGTGGAGGCGATGCGGGGCACTCGCCAGCACTTTAGCTGGTGGTCGAGACTCCCATCGCTCGGATAAAATCCCCCCGCACATGTTTTAAAAATATATTAATATATCAATTCACTAAAGAACATTCAATCTTAAGCCATTGCACATAAGCTACTACCCCATTCCACAGCTCAGTGGCTTTTTTACAATGGGCTTTCAATTGTAAAACCGAACAGATCAACACCAATTTCATTTAATTTTCAACCATCACATCCATCATGGAAAAAGGAAGTGCATCTCTCAGTTTAGACTGCATTTAAATCGTGGTAAAGAGACCATTTTCTAAATCATCGTTCATGCATCTCCTGATGAGTGATATCAGAGCAGCATTGACAGAGGCTTTGCAGCAGATTATCTACCCCTTCTTTAATTTGAGAAATGATGGATTCTAGAAAGAAATATTCAGAAAAGAGTAATTAAAAAAATGTGAAACAAAGAATATGAAGAAGATAAGGGCAAGAAATCATGTCCTAGGAAATTCCAGTATTTGACTGTACCTTTGATAATATGTGAAATTATTGAACGTGAAAAGGCCATTTAACCCCTCATGATTCTCTTCACGCACCGTGGCAAACTTGTTTAGTAATTGAAGTTATATAGGCTAGTCAGTCTCCTTGGGGCGTAATCACGGGTAAAACCTTCAAACATTCTCAAGGTTAATTAGATAAAACTTACAACCTGCAAGAGTTAGCTCCGGCAAGCTCTTTTCACAGATGATTCATCCATTAGGACTATGGCACATTCATTGTTCTCCTTTTGTATTTTGTTTATCTATAATTCTGCTTATCCCTACAACCTTTATTCTATTATCTTTCTCGCAGAGTTAATTCCCTGTGTCTCCTGGGAATCTGTTCCAAAAATCCACTAACTTATGATGAAAATCATGCTTCCAGTGTCTTGTCTTTATGGATTATTATGTGGAGCTATTGACTCAAGACAGAATTTGACAGCCATCCAAGCAGGTGTTTTCTGATATTAAATCCTTGCCATTGAAAAGTGCTACGCACCTCCTTTATATCAATGGCCATAGTCTAATCTATACTTCCATCATTAGTATACAAAATTTATTAGCAATCAATCATTAAACATCAGGGGCCAAAAGTAAAATGAGTTTTGGAATAGCAATCTGTGATTACAAATAAAATATTAAACAATGGCAGGTGAAAATGGAGAGACATATTTAATTAGCACCTTTCATGATCTCAGGACATCCCAAAGCACTTTACAACCAATGAGGTACTTTTGAAGTGTAGTCACTGTTGTAATGTAGGAAACGCGGTAGCCAATTTTTGCACAGCAAGCTCCTGCAAACAGCAATATCATCTGTTTTTGTGATGTTGATTGAGGGATAAATATTGGCCAGGTCACTGGGGAGAACTCCCCTGCTCTTCTTCAAAATAGTGGCCATGGGAGCTTTTACATCCACCTGAGAGGGGAGACCAGGGCCTCAGTTTAACACCGCATTTGAAAGACAGCACAGCACTGGAGAGTCAGCCTAGACTTTTGTGCTCAAGACCTGGAGTGGGACTTAACCCATAACTTTCTTGCTCAGAGATGAGAGTGCTACCCACTAAGCCATGTCTGGCACTTATGATGCTACTCCTCAACTCTGCAGAGACACCAGTGACCAAAGTGTGTCCAGACGATAATTATTGAAGGTCTCATTTGTAAATAAGTACAATGCAACCTTGCATCCACTATGTGCATAGTTCCCATTCTCTAGTCTGTTTAAAGGAGGGTTAACATTAGTTTAAAAAAGCATATCTAGGAAAAACAGGTACTCAGGTCCACCTCAAGGTCCACCTCAAACAGGTACTCAGGTCCACCTCAAGGCCTAGTTTCATGGCTTTAGTTCCAAAGGATCTAAGACAAGCAGTCAGCAACACCAAAAAAATTAGTGCAAACTTTTTATTACAGCCTCACAGAAATCTTTGGGCCTGGAGGCCTGTTTTTGGACAGCAACCAGAAATAATGACCATTCCCACTGTTGCATGCCTCTCACAATCATAGCCATGGTTAGATTTGCCCCAGGTCTTCATTAGAGACTTAATATTGACCTGATGCCGGACATATAGTTTAGGCCATTGGGAACAGAGTGTATGTGCTTCAGTAAGGTTTGTCTACCTGGTGCCCAGAGTGGGAAAAGGGGAGAGAAGGAGGGACACAGGCATTGGTGGGGAGGTGTGTGGAGGAGGGGGGAGGGGCGGAAATAAACCCAAATGTGTCAACATAATGTGTAAGTGGACCAAGATGTAAAAGCTAAAAAAGGTCGGAAAAAAACAGCAAGTCTATCAGCGTTTAGAAAGAGAAAATATAGGTTAACACTTTTTACTCTTCAGTGGAAGCTTTGCCAGTTGAAAAAAATCAGCCAGATTTCCTGTTTCTGATTGTGAGAAACGTAGCCCACTTGATAATAATTTACACCAAGTCAAACTCTGAAGTAGTAAGTTTATTTAACGTTCTTGCAAGATCGGGTGTCCTACAAGCAGGCACACCGATCAACATATTCAGTTCATGTTTATACAATACAAATCCATTTGTCCACGCCTTTATTTTACATTATTGGTTATAACATATTATGACACTAACCTATCCTATGGTTGCTACAGTCTCCTCCTCTGTTTACTTCTCACCCTACTCTAACTTTCTAGCCCCTAACTCTTGTTTTTGTTTTACCTTATTTGGCTCTCCATTGTGCGTTTTAACTTGCAGCTGTCAGCCTTTATCTTAGTGGGGCAGTTTCTTATTCACTACATCCTTTGTTCTAACTCTTGCTGTTTCTCTGTTATCTGCCTAAGCACAATTTTTAAGTGATGTACTGTCCCAAGGTCTGTACTTACATACCCTTATCAATTCTCTTTGTCAGTGATGTACTGTCTTAAGGTCTCCACTGACATATCCTTATCAGTTCTCTTTTTCACTGATTTCATTATGTTGTGCACAAATGACTTCTTGGTAACTTTCCACAAGCTGTAGAAACAACATTTCAGTATTTCTTATTCTCACATGATGACTTTGTGGAACTACAATGAAAAGTGTATATGGCTGGATATTGGGTGAAAACAGAAACATGTTCCCTTCCAATGCTCACTGTCCAGAATCACAAATGAGGAATGGTCATTTGAACAGGCTCAAAAAGGCTGGTCAGTGGCTGTGGAAGCATACCCTAGCCCGATTCAGTGCCTTCAGGAGACGAGGCGATAAACTGAAAGAATAAACATCAGCTAAATAGTGACTGAGGTGCCTGAGCAAGCACCAAACTGACCAATGATAGCACCATGTGGTATTCCAAACAAAGAAAAGTCTTATCAATCAATAAATTCATTCAATTTTCCCACTTCTTCGTATTTTATTATTTATTAACTTATGGGATGTGGGCGTCGCTGGCTAGGCCATCATTTATTGCCCATCCCTACTTGCCCTTGAAAAGCTGGTGGTGAACTGCCTTTTTGAACTGCTGGAGTCCATGTGGAGAAGGTAATCCCACAGTGCTGTTAGGAAGAGAGTTCCAGGATTTTGACTGAGCGACAATGAAGGAACAGCGATATATTTTCAAGTCAGGATGGTGTGTGACTTGAAGGGGAACTTGGAGGTGGTGATGTTCCCATTTGCCTGCAGCTGTTGGTGGTAAAGGTCATGAGTTTGTGAGATGCTGTTGAAGAAGCCTTGGCGAGTTGCTGCAGTGCACCAGGAGTGGAGGGAGTAAATGTTTAAGTTGGTGGATGGGATGCAAATCAAGCTGACTGCTTTGTCCTGGATGATGTCAAGCTTCTTAAACATTGTTGGAGCTGCACTAAACCAGATACAAGGAAAGTATTCCATCGCACTCGATACTTTTGACTTGTAGGCGGTGGAAAGGCTTTGGAGGGTCAGGAAGTGAGTCACTTGCTGCAGAATACCCAGCCTTCGACCTGCATTGTAGCCATTGTATTTATGTGGCTGGCCCGGTTAAGTTTCTGCACAGCGATGATCCACAGGGTGTTGATGGTGAGGGATTTCATGATGGCAATGCCATTGAATGTCAAAGGGAGGTGGTTAGGGTCTCTCTTGCTGGAGATGGTCATTGGCTGTCACTTGTGAGACCCAAATACTACTTGACACTTAACAGCCCAAGCCTGGATGTTGTCCGTGTCTTGCTGCTTGTGGGCACGGACTGCTTCAGTATCTGAAGAATTGATGTTGGGTCACCTTAAAGGTGTGATGGGTCTGTTCTGGTAGTCCTGCTTTAAGTGGCTCCTCACGGTCCTAAGCCCTGTTTGACCAGGACTTGGTGCCTCTCCTAAGTCTGATCACTTTAGCTGGGATATGACAGCCTGAACTGACTTTAAAATTGAAAAGGATGAGATGATTTGACTGACACACATTCCCTAGGGAGAGAATCTCATTTTTTTCATTTTGGGAAGAAATAAAATCCTTTCTAATGTTCTTGGCTCAATTTTATTTTGTTTACAGATAGGATCAACTTTTCCATTTGGAGGTACTGGAATGGAAACTTGGCTGCCTTAAATAAAGACCAGGTTTCTATCACTGCAGCACAGGAGGTTCTGAAATGTTGTGTTGTGATTAGGTGTGTTTTATTGCCTGTTAATATGTAAGATACCACCTGTGCAACAGTCATGTTATAGATGTAGCCCTGGATTTTATTAAGCGTATTTAAGCTAGTATAACTGGGAGCAAAAAAAAAAGTTATTTTGTGATAAAATCAGCTTCAGATGAATTTGCTTTTTGGAGTTTAGTTTAATGACTGGTATTAATGGTTACCCCCCACCAGCATTGTTAACTATTAATTAAAGTAATAATTACAGGGTGGAACAGCTTGAAATCTGCCAAGTTGCTATGTTCGTTCCCACATTCCAGTGTTAAACACATGAGGTACTGAGGGATCTTCAACAAGGTTCAAGTACCACCTGTTGTTAGAATCAGCCTTTGTTCAGATTGCAGAAGGAGCATTAATCATGCTGGTAGCAGCAGCAGCTGTATCATAACAATCAGAAAGCCGGGGTGGGGTCTATCAGCTACTATGGACTGTTACAACAACTGCTAAAACCCACCCCCTGAGGAAGGAGGCCACATCTAATGTAGAATGTTGCTGCCCTTATAAACTATGTGCTAGTAAAACAAAACAGGGAGAAGGCAGTGTCCCACCACTGGAACTGGTCTTCTTGCAGACCGGCTTTAAAAAAAAATTGGAAGTCAGTTTTGCAGCTGACATCAGGAACAGCTGTTTTCCAACTTTGGTCAGATTCAGGGTTTTTTAAAAGCCCACTGGAAAACCACGAAATCTGCCCAAAGTTAAGAAATGGCTGTTCCCACTGTCAGCACCTGTCAGCTGTGAAACTGACTTGCAACATCTTAAAAAAACTGACCAACCATCTGCTGAGAGTTCCCGCTCTTTGCAACTGTCAGAGAGAGAGGGGGACAAAGGGAGGGTGGACAGAGAGGGGGGACAATGGCGCAGCGGTTAGCACCGTAGCCTCACAGCTCCAGGGACCCGGGTTCGATTCTGGGTACTGCCTGTGCGGAGTTTGTAAGTTCTTCCTGTGACCGCGTGGGTTTTCGCCGGCTGCTCTGGTTTCCTCCCACAACCAAAGACTTGCAGGTGATAGGTAAATTGGCCATTATAAATTGCCCCTAGTGTAGGTAGGTGGTAGGGAATATGGGATTACTGTAGGGTTAGTATAAATGGGTGGTTGTTGGTCGGCACAGACTCGGTGGGCCGAAGGGCCTGTTTCAGTGCTGTATCACTAAAAAAAAAATGAGGGAGAGAGAGGAGAGAGAGAGAGAGGGGGAACAGAGAGAGGAAGGGACAGAGAGAGGGAGGGGACAGAGAGAGAGAGAGGGGAGCACAGAGAGATGAAGAGGGAGGGAAAGTGATCAAGATCACTGCTGACAGAATGACATCTATCTGGAATACTCTACATCGCTACAAGTGTGTGGGCAAACATTGACTACTTGTGCAAGCAAAAAAATGTCACAAAATCAGTGGCCAACATAGTGAAGAGAAAGTAAGTCAATCAAGTTCTCAGTTAAAGTTTCTTCACAAAAATGCACTTCTGTTGTTGTTTTGATTAATAGTAAGATAAATTTTTAATGCCTTTATCTTTCCAAAATTGTTTCACCGGCCCACTATGTAAGACAAAAAATGTAATGCGAACCCCCCCACGCAAAAAGGTTGGACAACCCTAGTATAGATGCATTTAAGGGAAGGCTAGATAAGCATATGAGGGAGAAGGGAATAGAGGGTTACAGTGGTAGATTATAGATGAAGAAAGATGAGGGGAGGGGCTTGAGTGGAGCATAAAGGCTGGCATGGACTGGTTGGGCTGAATGGCCTATTTCTGTGCCGTATATCCTATGCAATCCTATATATTTGAGATGCAATGTCTAAGAAGATTCACATTTGCCAGATAACTGGTCTTTGAGAAATCCAGATACAGTAGTTAGATACTGAGTTTGCAATCATTACTGCTTAACAAGTAGCCATAAAATGAACAGCAGCGATTAAGAATCACGTTACCAATTTTATTCAGGTACCTTTCAACCCGACTTGCACTACAGGCAAGTGTATTGTCTAGCTGTGTTTAGGTTAGCCTCATGGGAACGTGTCTAGTTGATGTGTTAAAATGAAACAGTGATTGAACTAGTTGTGTCCATGATGTGACCAGATGAATGGTTGCTGAGCTACCACTCAATTGCCTGAAATAAAATAGGGGTTTTGAGATGTTGTTTATCCAATCACAGGCTGATTTTGCCCAATATAGGACCCACCTCAAAACCAGATGGTGGTCCCAGTAAATTTAGAAAATAAAACTATTTCAAGAAGATAAGTTGTCTAAATGTTTTATTTGGCTTTGAAAGCTTGACCTTCAGTTACTCACTATCCACTGGAATATTATATGAGTCGAAGGTCGCCCATGATAGTGGAAACTGTATATCTGCTGTTGAAAGGAGGAGCACACAGCCTTGTAAACCTTTATCTGTTCTTATGGGGGATGGGATGTTTGGGTGGAGCAGTTATTTTCCATTCTCCAGTGTTTCTTTAGAACAAACCTTAAAAATTGTCTTTATTCCAAGAGTGATCAGTGCTTGGAGTAATTTATCAAGCAAAGCAATAGAAGCAAAATGATCAGAGATATTCAAAGTATGTTAGTTGGTGCAGTGAGGGTGTGGTGGAGATTATTGTATTAGTGAGGTTAACACAAGCCTTATATTAAAAGTAAAATACTGCGGATGCTGAAATTTTGAATAAAAACAAGAAATGCTGGAACCACTCAGCAGGTCTGGCAGCATCTGTGGAAAGAGAAGCAGAGTTAACGTTTCGGGTCGTTACGAAACGTTAACTCTGCTTCTCTTTCCACAGATGCTGCCAGACCTGCTGAATGGTTCCAGCATTTCTTGTTTTTATTTAACACAAGCCTTGATAGGCTGATTATCATTTTCTACCCTGACTCTTTGAGCTGAATTTTCCCAGCCCCGTGTTGACAGGCTTGGAGTCCGGCGGGAGCTGGGAAAACAGGGGGAGCAGCGTCGGGATGGTTCCCTGATGCAGTCCCACCACCAGGGAACTTTCCAAGGGGCAGGCTGGGAAGCAGATTGGCTGCCCACTCCATGGATGCAGGCAGCCAATCAACATTGTTGAGGCCCCAATTAGGGGCAGTTTTGCAGCCTCTCCACCATTTTTGCCGGTGGCCTCCAAGCAGCATGCCGAGAGGCCATCAGAACCATCGACTCCATGCTGCAAAGAGGGGGCTGCATTAACGAAAGGCCATAATCGCGGCCAAGACCAATCCAACAGATAGGTTTCCTCTCCAGCCTGATTCAGCTACCGGTCTAAATACCGGTTACTTGTTGATTGTTGTGCAGGCCTGCAAGGGCACCTACATGTTCAGATCCCCTCATGGTCCCCAACCTGCCTCAGCAGTGCCCACCTCTTGAGACTCCAGAGTTCCTGGCCTTCTAATCGGGCAGGCAGCATCAGGAGCCTACCCACTGTCCTTAATAGAACAGCGAGCTCAGATGCGGCCAATTAGAAGGTCACCTTCGGGAAGATGGCTCCAGCCAGCAAGTGTGGGCTCGGGACCCCCATTTGGTCCTGATGTCTGGTCCTGAAACCCGCGACAAAACCTAGCCCTTTATCTATAAAAGTAAAGTTGAAACAGGAGAGAACCCAGTATGATTGAGCTGAAGTGCTTCAAATTGTTTATGAATTGAATAGGGTTAATTTTAAAATATTAAATCTACTCCTAACCTTTGAGTATCTTTATTAATATTTGTTTCTACATTACAGTGCATGATCGGGAAACCTGTTACAAAAGCCAACAGGCACAGGCAGATCAGACCACTTTGTGCTGATGCTACTGGTGCTGGCACCATCTCTCTGAAGAAAAACGCAGGCCAATTGGATGCTTAAACGAAGGCATAATTATCCTAATTCCCTGAATTGGTCCATCTCTTTTGAAATGAAACCTAGATGCCAGTTTAATTTCATTCATATTGTAAATACTGTAAAATATCCCACAGCACGACTCAAAGAAAAGCAGTGGAGTTCTCCCGGAGTCCTATCCAACATTTATCTCTGAACCAACATCACTAAAAGCAGTTTAGCAGGTTACTTAATCTCACTGTGGGATCTTTTTATGCACTAATTGGTTGCCATGTTTCCGACACCTACGCTTCTAAAGTATATCAATACTTTGTAAAGTGCTTTGAGACATCCTAAGGACATGGAATGCACAATATGAATACAATTTCCTTATTCTTTACACATCTTTGTTGGGAGCTGTATTTAAACAGATTCTGTCTGTATTTCCAGTTTTCAGACTGCAGTTTACACAGTTCTTGGCACCTTTGGAAATTTTCTGTTCTCTTTAGCTGCCGTGATGTGATAGAATTGTTCCCCTTTTGGGATTCTATTCTTTGACAATTACCACTGTTTCTGTTTCGTTCCCGTTTCTAATAAGCACAGCTCTTGAAAACCAGAGCATTTCCTCATTTTATGAAACAGGCCTTAGCATCAGTAATACTACCTCTACTTATCAAAAGTTGTGATACTTCTCTAACGTTATTGATGAGTTTTACATATGCAAAGAAACTATTTGCATCTATTAGGTAATTTAATTATATAAGTGCCAAATGGATACAAAGCTAGAGGTTGAAAGTGCAACACCTTCCTTACTGGTGGAAGTAGTTTATCTGTTTCCAGAAGCATAAGCCAAGCCACCCTCTCATTAAATACATAATGACAGCAGGACCTCTGTATAAAAGAGCACCACCTGTGACAGCCAGGACATTAAGTCATTTTTCCCACATTGAATAATGATCCCAAAGTTGCAACACACTAGTAAATCACTCTAATTTAGGTGGAAAATACTTTGAATCCACATGCTTTTAAGACTAACTTCTGAAGCACAGAATGGTCATTTAAATTTTACTGTTTAACACAGGATACCTTACTAGACAGCTGACAGATGCATTCCCGAGGAAAACATCTGAGCATATCATCAACTGAAACAAGATGAATAAATTGTTGTTTTCCACCTCTCCTGAATATGTTAATATATTCTGAGGTTTACCTAACAAGCTTCTTAATTGATGAGAAATGGCAGCACGTCAAGGCAGAGATAGTTTGTTTAAAAACCAAACATAGTCCTACAAGGAGGAAAGACGGGGCATCCAAAGCTAGAGGTCCCAGAATGACAATAGAAAGAGAGGTTAAAATAAGCAGCAAAAGGTTTATGACAAATGTCACTGCAGAATATAATAGAAAACTAGGCAGAATACAGAGAGTGGAGGAGGTAATTGAAACAGTATATAAAATGGCAAAGAGAGAGGATGAGAAAAGGTTGGCAGATAACATAAAAGGGAACCCAAAAATCTTTCATCAGCATCTTTTTTTCTTTTGGGCCTCCTTATCTCGAGAGACAATGGATACACGCCTGGAGGTGGTCAGTGGTTTGTGAAGCAGCGCCTGGAGTGGCTATAAAGGCCAATTCTGGAGTGACAGGCTCTTCCACAGGTGCTGCAGAGAAATTTGTTTGTTGGGGCTGTTGCACAGTTGGCTCTCCCCTTGCGCCTCTGTCTTTTTTCCTGCCAACTACTAAGTCTCTTCGACTCGCCACAATTTAGCCCTGTCTTTATGGCTGCCCGCCAGCTCTGGCGAATGCTGGCAACTGACTCCCACGACTTGTGATCAATGTCACACGATTTCATGTCGCGTTTGCAGACGTCTTTATAACGGAGACATGGACGGCCGGTGGGTCTGATACCAGTGGCGAGCTCGCTGTACAATGTGTCTTTGGGGATCCTGCCATCTTCCATGCGGCTCACATGGCCAAGCCGTCTCAAGCGCCGCTGACTCAGTAGTGTGTATAAGCTGGGGATGTTGGCCGCTTCAAGGACTTCTGTGTTGGAGATATAGTCCTGCCACCTGATGCCAAGTATTCTCCGAAGGCAGCGAAGATGGAATGAATTGAGACGTCGCTCTTGGCTGGCATACGTTGTCCAGGCCTCGCTGCCGTAGAGCAAGGTACTGAGGACACAGGCCTGATACACTCGGACTTTTGTGTTCCGTGTCAGTGCGCCATTTTCCCACACTCTCTTGGCCAGTCTGAACATAGCAGTGGAAGCCTTACCCATGCGCTTGTTGATTTCTGCATCTAGAGACAGGTTACTGGTGATAGTTGAGCCTAGGTAGGTGAAAAAATATAAAAAGTAAAAGGCTGGTTAAGTAGTTGGATGTAAGGTGCACTGAAATGTCCTGAGGTTCTTAATGCATTATATAAATGCAAGTTCCTTCTTTCTTTTAATTTGGAATTGACCTTTTGTTCTATGGCTTATACCATAAGAATCATAGAATCTTATGGCACAGAAGGAGGCCATTCGGCCCATTGTATCTGCACCTTCTCCTTGAATGATCTATTCAATTTAGTTCCACACCCCAGTCCTTTCCCCATAATGGTGCAAATTAACCCTCTTCAAGTAAATGTCCAATTGACTTCTGAAATTTTCTATGGAATTTGCTTCCAGCACCTTTTCATGTAGTGTGTTCCAGATCTTAACAACGCTCTGTGTGAAAAGATTCTCCTCATTTCCCCTCTAGTTCTTTTACCAATTATTTTAAATCTGTGACGTCTTGTTACCAACCCATCCGCTACAGGAAACAATTTCTCCCTACTTGCTTGACCAAAACCACTCATAATATTGAACAGCTCTATTCCCTTAATTTTCTCTGCTTGAAGGATTACAATTCCAGCTTCCCCACTGTCTTTACAGAACTGAATTCCCTCATCCCTGATATTATTTTGGTAAACCTCCTGTGCCCTGTCCCAGGAAGAATTTGAAAATACTTTTTCCTGAACACGATCTTACTCTTAAATGGAGTGCGAGTTGAATATATAGAGTTGAAATGCTGTACTGAATTTGAGCAAATGTTTCATTACATTCATTAACCAGCATAACCTCTCAGGCTTTTGTGCCTAATGCGCTGCATTCCAAATATTCAAATGTCCTGGAAGAGTGTTTCTGGGTGAGGGGAAATTTACCTGGCAGGGGAGAAACCATGATCAGTGGCCTTTGATCCTGTCCTGGGTATGCTTTGGGTAAAATGGCTATAACCAATCTTCGAGCTTCAGGCCAGGGAGTGCATAACACCGTTCGGGTGGTGGTGAAGGACAAGGAAGGAGATGCACCAGTTGATCATACATTCTTCATCAAGAAAATCCTCATCGATTGCTGTGGATTCCAAGCTACGGACATCTTCTGCCTGCAGGACTTCCCCAGCAGTGGATATTTCGACGTGACATTTAAGAACGTGGCTGGATGCATCAAGTTCCTGAAGGTGTTCAAGGAGAAAGGGGACCGGGCGCTGCTGTCCATCCTCAAAGCGGAGCCACTCTTCATACTGCTGTCACAACGGGACCGGGTGGTGACGATTCACCTCTACAACCCCCATGTTCCTGTGGTGGATGTACTCACCTTCCTCGCCAGGTACGTCGAGGTGGCCGGCGGCAGCACTGATGTCAAGGACCCATATGGGATTTGGACCAGCAAGCGGCAGGTCAAGGTGACCTTGAAGGTCGGATGCCAATGGAGCCATCATCCACCCTCCCTCCAGCTTCGCTATTGAGGGAAGTTGAGGCTTCTTGGTCTACGCTGGGCAGCCCAGAGTTTGTCACACCTGTGGCAAATCTGGTCACACGGCAGCTAACTGCAGCACGGTTGTCTGCAAGAACTGCAAGAAGGAAGGCCATTAGACCAAGGACTGTAAGCAGAGTAAGTGCTGCAACTTGTGCGGTGAGGCAGGCCACTTCTACAAAACCTGCCCCAAACGCTGCCTCAGTTATGCTCAGGTGGCAAAGTCCAAGAAAAGGCCAGGAGAAGGAACAGCGAATGCATCTGGAAAGGAGACAAGCAACCCTCTCTGCAGCGAGGAAAGTCCACCTGAGAAGGAGAAGGAAGGGGAGGTAGCTGAAACCAGCGACCCAGCACCTACCCTGAGCCCGGAAACCCCTCCTCCACAGACAGAATCAATGGAGGAGGAGGCAGCAGATGGACAAACTAGTCAGTGGAAAGTGGTACAAAGGAAAACCACAAAGAAAAAACCTCCAAAAGTGGAACAGGCCACCACCCAAACCAGTGGCAAGAGGAGGCTACCGTCTGAGACAGACTACAGCAGCTCCTCCTCACTGCACGAGGAAGTGCCGGAATGACGGCACCTGCAAAAGAAGCGGCAGAACTCAAAAGGAGCTGGAAGATAAAGCCCCCCAGTCCCCGGGCACTGAAAGCTGTGATAGGCCCAGTGCACCCCAAACCCAAAGCGCCGAACCTAGCAGCATGGCCAGCGCATCCCAGCTCCGGGACACTGAGAGCAACGACACGTCTGCCGCACTCGAGCTCCAGGAAGCCGGGAGCAGCGATGTTTCCGAGGAGGAACAGAGGGGAACAGCAGAGGACAGCCCAATGCTTGCTGCCTACAAGACCACCCCCCCCCCCCACCCGATGTCACCCCAGCGGAACAAACCCTGCATGAAAAACCAGGAGGGGATTCTGAGCCCAACGATCGTGAAACAGCTTGCGTACACTACGGGTATGCAGGAACATACCGAAGGACTGAGACTAGCAAGGACAAATAGTATGGGAAGCAACAACTAACTTAAAAATAGGTATAAGATTGCTTCAATTAACGTGCGTCTCATTAAATCTACTACGCGATGTGTTTCAACCTTGGATTACCTCGCCAAGGTCAAAGCCGACCTACTGTTTCTGCAGGAGTGTGGAATACCACACCTCAGCACCTACAGGCAATGGTTGCGATGGTGGTCCCACGGGCCATCGATCTGGTCATGGGGTAATAATTCCTGTTCCTCTGGCCTGGGTATTCTGCTGCGGGGATGTAACTTCACCATCTCTGAGGTTAAGAAGCTGGTGGGCGGTCGCCTCCTCGTAGCAGATGTAATGTACAACAATGCTCCACTCTGGTTAATCAACGTGTACACCCCGGTTCAATGCAGCGAGTGGCTGACCGTGTTCCAGCAGCACCCACTGCTGCTGGCGACGTCCAGGCCGGTCATTCTAGGCGTTGACTTCAACTGCATCATCGATGCGGCTGGACGATCCGGCAGTAACGACAGCAAACTGGACGTTACGTCCAGATTCCTACTGGAAACAGTAAAAGATGCCAAACTGCACGATGTCTTCAGCAAACCTGCAGACGGAGCGCAGCGTAGGTACACCTGGTCAAAAACGGACGGGTCTGCCCGTTCCAGGATTGACTTCCTGTTTGTGTCCCATGCTGTCACAGTCAGATCCACCGACGTCAAGCCAGTGTTCTTCTCCGACTATTGTCTCTTACTGGCCGACTGTCACTTACAGGATGACCAGCGGGTTGGCAGGGGGACATGGAAGCTGAATGTTATACTGCTAACCCCAAGAACATTGAGGAACTCAAAAGGGATTACAAAGGTTGGAGAACCATGAAACCCCTCTTTGAGTCTCCAGTTCACTGATGGGAAGCGATCAAGGAGAACATCTTCAAAGGTGTTCAGAGGGCGAGAGTGAGACAGAGAGAAATGTCCCGACACCAGAGAAGTATGCAAAATCTGCTCCGGCTGCAGTCGATGGGGGTCGAGGTCAAGGAGGATCTCCATGAGGTGAAGAGTCAGCTGGCCTTGCTCTTTGCCACGGAGGCCTCCATGATCATCTTCCGGTCCAGAGTCCGCTCCATTGAGCAGGATGAGACGTGCTCGCGTTACTTCTTCCAAAAGGTACAGAGAGAAAGCTCTGTTATCAGCAGCCTGAAGGAAGAGGATGGCTCGGTTACGTCTTCGCAGTCTGACATAAAAGCAAATCCTTTTATACTGGGCTGTCTGACGCGAAGCCCACAGACAGCAGAGCCTCCCAGTCCTTCCTGTCATCTATCACAGAGGTCTTAGATGACAGCATGAGGGAGAGACTGGACAAGCCGCTAACTCTGGACGAGCTGACAAAGGCCATCAAGTCCTTTGAGACGAGTAAAGCTCCCGGAAGCGATGGCTTACCGGTTGAGTTGTATTCGACCCTGTGGGACTGGGTCGGCCCAGACCTGCTGGAAGTATACGAGAGTATGCTCCTGGCCGGCAGCATGTCAGAATCCATGAGGAAAGGCATCAGCACCCTCATCTACAAGCAGAAGGGGGAGAGGGCAGAAATCAGAAATTGGTGGCCCATCTCACTGTTTAATGTTGACTACAAGATTCTGTCAAAAGTCATTGCCAGTCGAGTCAAGTCAGCTCTGGAGTTGGTGATCCACCCCGATCAGACCTGTACTGTACCCAGCAGGAAGATCTCTGATAGTCTCGCACTACTCAGGGATACGATCGCCTACGTACGGGACAGGAGGGTGGACACCTGCCTCATCAGCCTGGACCAGGAGAAGGCTTTTGACAGGATATCGCACACCTACATGATGGATGTGCTTTCCAAAATGGGGTTTGGGGAGGGAATCTGCAATTGGATCAAACCGCTCTACACAAACATCAGTAGCGCAGTCTCAATCAATGGGTGGGAATCAGAAAGTTTCCCGATCCAATCTGGAGTCAGACAGGGCTGTCCTCTCTCCCCGGTCTTGTTTGTTTGCTGTATTGAACCCTTTGCTGAGACTATTACGAAGGATGCGGGCATAAGAGGGGTGACAATCCCAGGCAGTGGAGGCACTCAGGTTAAAACCTCCCTGTACATGGATGACGTCGCCGTTTTCTACTCGGACCCGCTGTCTGTGTGCAAACTGATGAGCATCTGTGACCAGTTCGAATTGGCCTCGGGAACCACGGCAAGAGCGAGGCCATGTTCTTTGGGAACTGGGCTGACCGATCCTTTGTCCCCTTCACCGTCAGGTCAGACTACCTGAAGGTGCTGGGGATATTTTTTTTAATTATTCGTTCATGGGATGTGGGCATCACTGGCTAGGCCAGCATTTATTGCCCATCCCTAATTGCCCTTGAGAAGGTGGTGGTGAGCTGCCTTCTTGAGCCGCTGCAGTCCATGTGGTTCGGAAGGGCCGGGGCGTGCACCAAAACCTGGAAGGAGCGAGTAGCCAGGGTACAACATAAGCTGAGCATGTGGGAGCAGCGATCTCTCTCCATTGTGGGTAAGAACCTGGTCATCAGGTGCGAGGCGCTCACGTTGTTGCTGTACGTGGTGCAGGTCTGGCCCATACCCCACTCCTGTGCTGTGGCGGTCACCCGAGCTATTTTCCGCTTCATCTGGGGATCCAAAATGGACCGGGTCCGGAGGGACATGATGTTCAAACCTCTGGATAAGGGCTGGAAAAATGTACCCAACATCGCCCTCATCCTGATGACTACCTTTGTGTGTGGCTGCATCAAGCTGTGCATAGATCCCCGGTACGCAAACATCAAGTATTACTACGTGCTGAGGTTCTATCTGTCCCCAGTGTTGCGAAGGATGGGCCTGGTCACATTGCCACGGAATGCTCCATCCAGTTGGACTGTGCCGTACCACCTATCCTTCGTGGGAAAGCTTCTGCGGAAAAACACCTTTGACCACAGGTCCATCAGGCAGTGGTCTGCACGGAATGTCCTCAAGGCCCTACGGGAAAAGGAGACGGTGGATCCTGTCGGGTGGTTCCCCGAGCAGACCGCCAAAGTCATTTGGCAGAATGCCTCATCACCAGAACTTTCAAACAAGCACCAAGACATAGTTTGGCTGGTGGTGAGAAGAGCCCTCCCCATCAGATCCTTCCTGCACGCCCGGAGTCTCACCCTCTCCGCACAATGCCCTCGAGGTGGCTGTGGTGGGGAAGAGACAGTTGCCCACCTCCTCCTGGAATGTGTCTTTGCAAAGCAGGTGTGGAAAGAAATGCAATGGTTTTTGTCGAGGTTCATCCCAGCAGCTCTATAACACAGGAGTCTGTGCTCTACGGGCTGTTCCCAGGTACGCACACCGAGATAAACATCATCTGCTGCTGGAGGACTATCAATTAGGTGAAAGATGCCCTTTGGTCTGCCCAAAACTTGCTGGTCTTCCAGCGCAAAGAGTTGTCCACAACCAAATGTTGCAGACTGGCACATTCCAAGGTCCAGGACTACGTGCTGAGGGACGCACTAAAGCTTGGGGCAGCCACAGCAAAGGCTCAATGGGGAAAGACCACTGTGTAAGGTCCCCCCACCAAGCTGAATGGAGGGGCTGGATCCATGGAAAACCCCTCGAACTGTATCCGGAATATATTTGTTTGCTGTAAAATGTACATGGCATGTAAAATGAAATGGAAGGGTTGTGAAGCAACTCACTCCTGTATTGAAAGAAACTGATCTCCTTTGCTCTCTTTGTATTGTCTGACTTGGTGCTGTTTGGAACTGTTGTGTAATGCATTTTTTACAGATTTTTATGAATAAAGTATATTTTGGAAATAAAAAAGTTTCTGGGTGAGGTTACCCAATAAACATCAGCTGCTGCAAAATTCAACTCAAGAACGTTTTGTCTGAATGAGCTTCACGCCTGGGGTGGATCTGTGTTTTTTTGCTCGTTAAACGGGAGAACATTGGATTTCTTCTGTAATTAATCAACCAGTAGTGGAATTACATTCCCGGATATCGGGCATTTAATAGCCGAGAGTTCTTTCAATTTAATTACTGGCTTGTTAACTGCTTTGAAATGCAGGAATTCGCCCACATTTTTCTATCTTAAAAAGAGAATTTCAGGCCCAGCTCATATTTGCCACATAGGCAGCTGATATCTTGATTCAGTTTGCAGTACATTAATTCACACCTGTAACTGAAAATGCGTAGATTTAATTTTCTAATGATTTGCTTTGTGGAGCAGTGCATTGGGAGCAGTAGTAGTCCCATGTAGTAGCAGGAGAGGGATTTGTGTCTGTGATTCCTTCTCAGATAGTGAACTACCAAACCCCTAATGAGGCCGTTATGCAGAAGACATGAGCAAAGGCCAGACATTTCCATACAAGGAGAGACAGTTGCAGACCAAGTCACTGCAGTCCATTCAAACTCCTACTAACTGCATGTTATTGGGTGCCATTGATTGAAACCTTTCGGCTGTATGATGTGGGGAGTTTCCAAGAAATGAGGAGGAGGGAATATGGAAAAATAACTTCATCTGACAAACATTCTGGTCAAGGGCATGCATCTACAGCAGGAAATGTGGAGACTGAACAGTATTCAAACAGTAACCATTTCCCAATAACACTGTCTGATTTGCGCTATTTTTAATATACAGTACGTGGAAACTCCTTTTTATGCAAAGGACTGAAATCCACCATTTATCTTTTGTCAAACAGAGTGTGTCTATAACAGGAAAGATAACCAATTACTATTCTTGTGCCCAAAGGTATAAGCCAAACTCAACCTATCTATCCACTTCATAATCAGTCCACGATGGACCCAACAACCTTTCAGTTCTGGTGTAGTCAGCAGTTATCCACTGAGAAAAGCAAATGATTCAGAACCAAAGTATAAATTATATTCTGGTGTTAAACCCCAGACCGAACCATTAATTGAACCTTGCCCATTGTGTACAGGTAAGGCAAGTGAACTTCAGTCTCAGATTAAACCAGAACCAAAGATGGCTATCAAAACTAATAATAATAATACTTGCATTTATATATAAGTGCCTCAAAGAACTTCATACAATGAACTGTGCTTGAAATGCAGTGACTTAGTATGTAGGCACTTACAGCATCCATTCTGCCCAGGAATGTGCCTTAAACAGCAATGAAATGAATGACGAGTCAGTTTGATTTTTGCTTTAGGCAGAACAGTAGGAGAATGCCCTGTTCAAATCTGGCAATGGAATCTTTAACATCCATCTGCACAGTCAGCAAAGACCTTTGTTTAATGTCTCATCATCTCTGACAATGCAGCACTCTTCTGGTACTGCACCAAAACGCCTGCGTAAAGTCATCTCAAAACCTGTGATGGGGCTCAAACCCACTTCCTTCTACTCCAGAGCCAAGACTGCAACCAACTGAACCAAGCTGAAACACACTTAGAACAAAAAAAGTTCATTTTTACTAGTTGCTTGTTATTGAGATAATTCTATCAAGGCCTCAGTGCAGGACACTTTCAACGATCAAAAGATGCAGGAAAAAGCATGAGATAAATTTATTTTCCAACCAGATGTTTCTCCAGTTCCCCTTTGCAAAGGTTTAATTCTCTCAGCCCCAAAGTATTTTGTTGGAAATTGGAGAGGCACACCCACAACTCTGTTTTGTTTTCAGTATTTATATCAATTACAAGACAGCCATTAAACTAGGCTAGACGATACAAAGAGAGACCATGGTTACCTGCAGAAGGTTCAGTTGATTTCAACCATGAAAAAACTTTGTTCTGTGAGCTCTTTGCCATTTAAAGAAGATAGATTTGTATTTATATAGCATCTTATCATTCTCTCACAAACATACAATTCATTACTTTGATGTGCAGTTACTGGTTGTTAGGTAAATATGGTGGACAACTTCTGCACAGCAAGATCTCACAGATAGCAATAGTTATTTCAGTTGCACACAGCCCGATCCCATTGCAACGACGCGTTGATTTATCTTTTGCTGATGTTAATTTGAGGAAGAGGTGATGACCTGGCTTTATCACACAGACTTCTAACACGAAAGAAAAAATTCTGTCTCACACACACACACACACACATGCACACGCACACGCACACGCACACGCACACGCACACACAGCCTTAATTATACAGCATGGCAAGAACTTTTGTGTCTTATAGACAATGCTACTGATTTTATGTTTTTGCATAAAAGCGGAACAGAATTGCAAAATGCAATCAGCAAAATAACAATAACTTGCATTTATACAGTGTTTTTAACATAGTAAAATGTCGCAAGGCACTTCACAGGAGCGCAATCAAACAAAACTTGACACCGAAGCAATTAAGGCGATATTAGGACAGGTAACCAAAAGCTTGGTAAGAGAGGCAGGCTTTAATGAGCATTCTAAAGGAGAAGAGAGAAGTAGAGAGGTGGAGAGGTTTAGAAAGGGTATTCCAGAGCTTGGGGCCTAGATAACTGAAGGCACAGCTGCCAATGGCGGAACAATGATTCAGAGTTTGACTTTTTTAAATCAGAGAATCTATCTGTAGTATTACCCATTGAGAGATTGGCAGGAGAAAGAATCCCTCACCTGCACAGTGTCCTACCAGCCCCACTTTCCCCTGGTTTCCTGCCTTGGTGCTGTTTGTTTTTGGATTGTATTTTCAGCAGACGGGCAACTCTGGGTACAGCAATAATGACTGGCGCCTATATCACATCATAAAGAATAGTCTTGGCTCAACCATTCAAGAACATGACCAACAGCTTTCATGTGCCAGTCTGCTGATCTCCAGGCCAAAACACTATTCCAGAAGTCATGATTTTTAAATGTTTCTCGTAAATGCTCAGCAAATGAGATTATGATGTCTAGACAAGCAAAGCACTGTATTAACTCTTGGTACTATGCTTGTTTTTACAACCTACATTTTACTACTTCAAAACTTGTGCTTCTCAGCAAGAATCTAATGCTGTATGGAGAAAGAAAACTGAATGGCACCCAATTTATTTCTTTGTTTTTTTCTGTCTGCTTCAGAGTGGTCCAAGGGCATTTTCATTGTGCAGGTCAAATGCAGTAGGCATTGTAGGACCATTGCATTATTATTTTATATCTTTTTAAAATGTGTGTTAATTCTTGGGACATAGTCGCTGACAAGGCCAGTATTTATTTTCCTTGTGAAAGAGGTGATGGGCTTACTTCTCAAACAGTTGCTCTCCCTGTGGTAAGAGATGGCTGTTAGCCTATGGGTGCTCTCCACTCTCCACCCTACTGAAGCATTGAAAATTTGCACTGTGGTTCAGGTCCATTGATTGGTTACATAACATCCATTAGCTTTGATCTTAGTCATCACTATTTCAATCCTACACGTAAACGAGAGAATTAAATATGTTCAGCCTTTTTTCTTTCACCTTCCTCTCTCCCAGAGTCATTTTTGTACAGTCTGTTGGATTTCTTATGCTGCCATTGCTATGGTAATCCTAAAATCTTTTTGTTTTAGTTATTGAGAGATCTTGATGAACAGCCAAGGCCCATAATGTAGGGTGCTGCCAGGTTTAAATAGGATAGAAGAGAATATGAGGCAAATGACATTGTAGTGATTAATTGGCACCAAACTTGGGTTTTACAAAAAGCTTGAGGGTGGCAGGAAGAAGGAAGCGAGATGGAGTTCCACACTTTTTGAGGTCTTGATAAACAATCATGAATGAGTCACAGCCATATGAAAATTGTGTGATGTTGTATTTTGATGCAATTAATGTCATATGTTTCTAAAAGAAAATGAATAGAGGTTTGGCAAAATAAATAATAAGGCAAGTGTCACTTAGTGAACATTTTAGACATAATAGAACTGGACTATAAACAACCAATAAGGGAAATCTGCCAAGTTACAGCACTTTTAACATGGTGCTGAGGAGCCACAGAATGTTCAGAATCCTTTAACAAACTTCCTCAACCTTCTGGATTGCTTAAACCATAATTGTATTCTAGAAGAATTGTAGTAAAATAGCAGAAGTAGAAATTAAGTGGTTTACAGAGTTTAAAGAAATGCCTTACTGTTTTAACACAAGCTGTCAATGAAATCAATGAAGGAGATACCCATTGACAAATGTTAAATTGGCACCTCTGCATGTATTGACTTTCCACCAGTGTCAGGGAGACTTGGCACCTTGGGTACACAGCCAGTATAGTAGAGCTGGGAAAAACTGCAGTACATGTTGTGCACAAATTTTGGCTGTAAGCTTATCCATAAGCCTAAGTGACAATCTTTGTTGTGATGAGCTGCAAAGTCCATCTGCAGTACTGTGTAATGTTTCTATAAATATAATTTCACTTCTATTGCAATCTCTTTTTCTATTGCTGCCTTTTTGCATTCTCTCGGTTCATTAGCACAGTTTGGGGAGAGGTGGAGGAGCAGCTTAAGTCCCCACATAGGACATTCCCACTCATTCTGAATTCATTCCTTGGATTGATTAACCCAATGTTGGCTCTACCTGGATGCTAGTGAAAATCCTTTGGCAGAGGATTTATTCAATTGTAAGAACATAAATTATGGTGCAAGAGAACTGGATGGTGTCATGGGAAGGTGATAATGTTTGTATCCCAGAGAGATACAATCAAATGGCTGGAAGGATGGCTTCATCTCGATTAATCTTATGATAATCTTATGTCTCACCATTCACCATGTTCCTCCTAGAAGAAGTATTTATTCTGCTCTATTATTGATGCTGCCCAAGTGATTTAACTTCCCCAACAAGCATTCAACTAAATGTCTCCCTGTTCCTAAAGGCAGATAGAGGAAAACTCCAGAGTGTTTACCTAAACTGGGAAATATATGTGGTTAGAAAGGGTTCAGAGAAGGGCGGCTTGGATTATTCCAGACTTTAA